>NW_028145561.1:342500-412500 GCF_977016875.1 Pavona decussata
GGAGACCAAAATACCCAAACGCAAACGGGACACAAAATACACTTACCGATGTTGACGAAAAACTTTTCGCCCTGAAATCACGATTCCACCCGTTAGCCATTACAACTTCCTTGGGGAAGACGCAGGTGGACAGAATATGACGTCAGATATTCATCAATTTTCGGTCGAGCACTGGATTACAGTTACACTTGGGGGTGTTTTGTCAGTTTACAGTAATGTTGGTAATTGTGTCCCAGGGAGTAAAATTTAATTTCCTATGCCTGTGCAAAATCGTTGATAGTGGTAAAATGTCATAAAGATTCGTTTCAAATACCGTAGTTTTGTTTGGTTTTTGTTGAATTAGACAGAATAAAGGGGAAGTATCATGGGGTTTTTTATATCTTTTGTTGAAAATGATGAAGTAAGACCTTCGATCAGCTGTCAAATAATTCTAGAATGACGAGAGGAAAGAAATCAACTCAATTCTTGAAAGGAACAACTCGTGACCTGTTCTAGCGCACTTTGGAAACAAAAATGCGAGAACTTGAAAAACATTAGCCTAATATTGTTCAAGTTTCAGTCCATGCTGGCGAACTTTGTCTCTGGCGAGAGGCACTAATCGACAGTTTTATTGCACTGGGGTGATAATTTATAACAGACTTGACAATTATTTCGTTGTTTCTGCTGACAGACAAACATTTTGGGGTTTTGAAATGACAGCAAATTTGCGTGATACTTCCCCTTTAAATGCTTATTAAGCAGAAGTGAAATTGAAAATATTCAGATACAAAACAAGCTATTACTGCTGTTAAGTTTGTACAGAAGAGGAAAACATTATCATATCATTATCATGGCTTGCTCTAAAGGGAATAAATTCGCCCTAGGATATGAACTCGAGTCTACAAATTGCACTTGAGCTGAATCCGATTTTGCATGATAACACTTTTAAAATCATTTTACAAGACCTCCGACTTTGCTGATCATAAACATGAACAGATTTAAGAGGAAAAAATATTAGATCCAGGGGCCCGTTTCTCGAAAGTCCTGGTAACTTACCGGGCCCGATAAGTGTCTTTGGTCAGGATAAATGTTTTTTAACAGAAGTAAATTTTTGTTAGCTTTGAATACTAAATTTTAAAATCGAATAATTCTATGAAAACATTGGCCAAGTACCATGTCTGTAATCACTGTGTAATCGGCGAAAAAACATTAAAAATATTCTTATCGGGCCCGGTAAGTTACCTGGACTTTCGAGAACTGGCCCCAGGCCTGATGGCAGAAACTGTTGATGCACTCCGGCTCTCCTTTTCGAACTTATCCAAGTAGGTCATAATACACCCGATCTAGTAGTAATCTGTGGACACGATACGATGAAACATAAACTACAACAAAAACGGAAAAAAAACCTTAACAACAATTGTTTCAAAAATTTTAATTTCAAAAGGCGGGTAGTAGTTCCACATTTTGCTTTTCTTTATACAAAAAAATTGAAACAAAACAAAACGAAAACTTGGAAATTATCCCGCTGTGTTGTTTTTGCGTTCAAGCGCAATGTTCATTAACCTTTTGCCGACTCCATGTCATTATGACAATTAACTACCCGTGTTTTTTTTTCATAAACCAGATGGCTATCTCAACAGCAGTTTAACCATTTCACAGGTGAAATTTCGCTTGACAGGACAGAGTAAAAATGATGAAAGGATTCTTCCAACCCTGGCAGACTTTAATGGTGCGTTTTCTGTTTTTCTCGGCGGTTTTTCCTTCAACTTTGGTGAACATGACCAGCGATCTGAATGGTGAGTAGAAATTGCTTAACTCAAGCTCTTTGAAAAACAAGGAATTATAGATCATTATAATGTTGCGGGGTTTGTTTAAACTTTCAAACCTTCCAAAAATGTTTAATACAAGGCAATGAAGTGTATATGTGTATAGCTTGTACCCTTTTTTGCCCATTTTCTATGCTTTCGAGTATGCGGAGAGGCATTTCGTCAATGATAAAGCGGATTTTCGTCAGGTTTGGTTATTGCCATTTTTGCTATCAAATTAAAGCTTCAAATACTTAGATCTTCAACGCTTTACCCTACTCAGAGTTGAGATCGATAAACTGTCTACAAGGAGATTCATCGCCTCAGTACACACACTAATTATATCGTATTATAACCTTGTATCATAAATCTGTGCTAAGCAGACTAAAACTTCTTGTGTGCTTGGAAGATAGTGAAAGTAGTGCAATTGCCTACAAATAGCAAATCAAGGGATTTTTTAGAAGCCGAGCCGACTGATGGTCAAAACCACTACGTAGCTTAAGTTAAAATCCTCGTTTATATTCTTTAGTACCAAACAAAGCCGCTAGTGATCGCTCAAAAAGGCACACAAAGAGGAGACTGCCCGGCTCTAACGTTAACGCAGACACAGTGCTGTCCTAAACAATCAAAGCGCTGAGATATGAAGTCTATCAAATCTGGACGGTGTTTGATAACGGAACTCTCGATTCCTTATTTTATATTCAGAATCATAAAGGTCAGCGATTTATTTTTCAGGGTTTTCATATAAGTATTAATCCTAAATTGGTGGTGTTTAGGCTGTTCAATTCTTATTTGTTTCGATTACTGGACTTTAAAAAGCAAAGGATAAATGCAAGTTATTTAAAATCATATTCAAACGCGACGCACATTATGCGAGACCGCTAGGTTCCAGATGCATTTCCTACTGCGAGTAAATTGGCCAACTTACGTCACAAAATGTCACAAAACGTTTATTGCTACAGTTGAAAAGCGAATAGCTCTTCTATACCTGGAGATACAATGGGTCCTTTTTTTTAAGCAGCTGTACCATAAGGAGCATTTCTACCTTATTTTACTCGGGCGGAGACAATGATTTCGTGCGTAGTGACAGTAGCTTGTCAGAATGTTCACTCGCTTTTGTATTTATTATTTATGTTGGTTGAGCCGCTGTGACAACTTTGCACGTATGGTGCAAATAAATGTCTCCTTTGGTTATCAATGTTCACGAAAGGACAAAGCAAAAAATTACTTTGGACAGGGAAGATAAGAACTTACATGATAGAAATCAACGTTAGTTATTTTACGAACAAATTATTTCTTGTTTCGAGGATTTGTTGTAAGACTGAAATCACTGATACAGATTATTTAAATAAGAAACATCATAATTCATGCCCAGCAAGCAAATTTAAGCAACAGTCTAGTAGCTTGTTTTTACTGTTTTCTAGCCCTGTTGTCTTGGAATTTGTAAAAGCGGTGGTTGTGTTATATCGTTTCGGAATCGTAAGCTGAATATGCAACGGGAAGATGAAGAAACTTGTAGAGAACGCCACTGAAATCTTATCTGCGGCGAATTCCTTTTAATCCAAAGCGAAAGAGGCATTAATTTTCCTATTCTACGAATGTTCCAGTTGAAATTTCCTTAACAAAACAATGGGTTTTCATCTAAATTAAAACGGATATAAAATATCTTAGGCGATAAGACCGGTTCGTGAACACGGAAAAAGTCGGTTGGCTTTCCCACGAACTGGGAAAAATGGAATATCTTAACACAGCGGGATAAGATATCAGGAAAAACTTTACTATAAACGTCGCATCGCAAGTTGTTGTGCGGTGGTGAAAAGATAACCAATACCTTCTGTTAACAGGATAACAACGGTAAAAAGGATAAAAACGCCTATGAGAGCTAGCCATAGATAAAAAGGGCGCATATTGTCCGACGGACAATCAAGCTACATGCACACTCCGTCAAGATGTCTGACTACTCTCTTTCTAACAAAACAAACAGGAAAAACTGGTTAAACAAACTTCGCTGCAATTGACATAACCGAGGCTGGCGTTCGAGACACGTCGGAGTTAAAACTGGATAAACCTGATATCAGCGAAAAAAGTGAAATAAAAATTGTTGAAACAGACTGGATGCAAATATCTGCAGCTTGTGTCAAAAATAATAAGCCATAAATTTAATAGCCATTGGAGACAGAAAACCTTTTGGGGAAATTTAATTTTTATAAGCAGTAATCCTGTTTTTGTGTTCGGTTTTTTTCTGCTTGCCGCTCGTATACTTCTCGCCATGGAATATTAAATACCCAGCGGTTAGCACCACGCGGCTTAACTAAAATAAGACATCGTTAATTTATACCACATCAGCTTAATAAACTTTCAAGTACCTCTTTTAACATCGTGCTGAAGAACAAAACTGTTTAAAGACATTTCGTGTCGCGTTTGAAGTGAGTCGAACCTGTTTTACGTTTTTTATTGTTATGTCAGGAGAATTTGGGTGAAGTTCCTTTTCACCATAAACTGTATACTTCTTGGTGCAGAATCCAATTCATTGATGAACTCAATCCTTTCAAGACGGGAAACCGCCTTTGGAAGATCAGCTTCCCAATTCTAGAGTCTTCTCGACAAATGCTTAAGGAATAGCCGATGGAACGTGATGTTGACATGTTGGGAGTGTATCTGGTGTAATTGTTCCCCTTCTTAAGTGTGTTTTTGTCAACTGGCTATTAACGCATTCTCAAATCCTAATGTCTTGCTACTGACAACAAAGGACCATTGTCGTTCAGAAGGCAAACAAATGTTCATATTTTGACTAGAATGCCATAAGCTATGGTAGATAAATAATTATGAAGACGTTTGCTTTGAAAACAATATTTAAAGAGATGCGCAGAATTCTGTAAGAACATTTACATGAGTAATACAATTTTAATTGTTAAACTGATGTCTCACAGCCTTTTTGGTGTTTCGATTGAAGTCCTTCATTCAGTAGGTCAACAATGGAAAAATATTGGTTAAGCAAAGTCGCTTGTTTGGCTGAAAAGCCGCGCATAGGTGGCTTGAAACCGAGGCGCCATAATGTCAAATGTTCACTTATTAAGTAAACGAGAAATGGCTAGAACAATTCTTGTTATCCACCTGCAATGTAACTGGAGTTACAGGTAGGAACCTTGAACACAATGGGAACCGTGTGTTGCCATTTTTGGTTCCTTTAACTCCTGATGCACGCTCCTCGTAATGATATGGGTAAAAATTGTTACCCCAGATTTTATACAATAATATTTCACACAAGAAATACTAAAGATCTCTTAGTTTCAATACAACTATAAAGTCAAAACTCCGTCGAGAATATCTCCATTACTTATTAGCTCTATTTTTATAGTTAAGTACAGTCAGCAGTTCATTTCGTCTGGAGAGGCTAAAATTCTAATTCACTGAAGAGAAAACAGGAGCGCAAAAAAAACAAAACAAAACAAAGCAGTTGTTCCGTTGTGGAATCAAATGGAACGGTTCTTTCCACCTGTAATTTTATGAAATAAACCGCGTATCTCACCAAGGAGCATGGTAAGTAAATGTGATGAAGCAAATTGTTCAGTGATATTCCGGTCATTTTGGTTAAAAACGACTAAAGAGGAATACGTCTGAAGTTATTCCTTTTTCACCGAAAACTTTCCAGTGGGAAAGACTGTTGTCCCACAAGAACTGCTGGTTTTTCAATTCAAAATGAAAGCGTTCCATTCAGCGTTAGCTCACTTGTTACTGGTAAATGACCAACTAAATTTTCAACTGTGATACAGAACTAGGATATGGCCTCCTCGTTATTATGAAACCGTGGCGCTCGCTTCTGGTGAAATGTAACAATACACGTATGCAGATTTCAGATGTTCAGTGCTTTGTCTACGTTTATCCGAAAAATTTGTTTTGCAACACCATTTTAAAGAGGCCCGAAACATTTTAAAACTAGAAGAAGCTTGGAATCAAACGAAACCCAAACTAATGATTCAGTTGTGTTCAGAATTACTCTGTTAGTTCCCTCAAATTCTAAGTTAGTGTCCTCTGTTGCGGATGACAAGGATAGAAATAAACCGCAACATGAGAAAATTGGACCAGTTGTTTCCAATTTCTTAACTGATTTCTTTGTGTCTTCGGAAAATCTCTAAGAGCTGGTAATGCTTTTCTCCGGGGCTCGTTTCTCGAAAGTTCTGTTCATTAACTGGGCCCGATAAACAGGCATCGTTTTGAGCGACCATACGGAAACAAGGCACACCAAATCAGTAATCGAACAGCTGCATGGAATGCTGGGACATTTCAAATCTCGTTCCCAATCGCCCTTGGCGCGTAATCGTATTTGACGAGGATTGTGGTAACGAGTTATTTTGCCTGAAATGTTTGACACTGCCATTCCCAATCTTTTTAAATTGTTTCTTTACTTTTCATTCCGGCTACCTTTAAATTTCACTTTTGCTTATTTGATTGATGCTTATTTATTCGTTGTAGGCTTTCCACAAAACGACACTTTCCCGTTCAGTTTATTAATTATCTTGTTATTTTTCGTTTTACCCGAAATTTCAATTTGTTCATTTTATTATCAAACGAGAAGAAGAACTTTCTTACAACCACGAGGGTGTAGTCATATCATTCAATCGCTATAATCTCATGTACTTTGTCATTTTTTATAAATATTTTGGAGCAACATATGCAATCTAGCCTCAAGGTCCATCCTTGAGTTTCGTTTCGTGCTTAGGTTTAACGTGACAGCAAACGAAATACAATAAATTAATGGAAAAGAAGCATTTATGAATTCAATACTTGATTGTCACTAAAGCTGAATAACTTGGAAAGCAATTAGACATCAGAGAAAAGTTATCTATTGAGAAAACCTTGGCAGCATTTAGGGTTTGTATAATAAACGAGCTAATTTAAATTCATTTTGGATCTGGTTTTTTTTAGATCGACATTTTATCCATTTAATACTGATGTTGAGTTTGAATTTTTTTAAAGTTATAGAAATCGACGTTTTGTCGGGATTTCAAATCCATGATCATATTGTTGGCAAAGATCCGTAGTGCCTGAACTTTCAATGGGTTTTTAATGGGTCAGTATTGAATGAAAACAAATACCAAATGGAGATTACAGCTTCGCAAAATGTTCAGAAATTATACCACATTAACAATTTTCACTTGGTAATTTCATAACTGTAATCTGTTTTGACCAAAAAACACCGCATAACATCACGTTAAATTTTCCAGGTATTTGATCAAAACTTTATTAAGTTCCGTAAGTTACGAAAATGTTTTTGGTTTTTAATTGGAGTAAATATTTCGATTTCCGCATTGGTTATTTTGTTTCCCAGTCGAACTCAGTTCCAGCATATCAGCTTTCTGAAATAACTGTTTCACGTTTCACCATCTCTGAAGAACCATGCGAAATTTTGTCACTAAAAGATATGCATTTCTGTGGGAATATCTTAACCGAATAACACCTGTATGTCATTTGACAATACTGAGATAAAAAATGGCTCTTAAAAAGAACAGTTAATGCAAATTAAGTGTATTCGCACTTTATGTCTATAAATCATGTACACTTACTCAATTCTGAGTCGGTAAAGACATTAAAGTATGGTAGCAAAGGTTGAACATGTTAAATTACTGAATCTTGCATGTTAGTTGAATCTTAATGTAGAGTCCACGCGCGATCGAGAAAAGAGTCCGTTCACTCTAGGTTGTTAAAACGTTTTGACTTCGGTTCGAACAGACAGGATCGTTCACTAGACTACTCGCCTTAAGGGCGATACAGTATATTCCGTTTTCTCAGCACGTAAAATGAGTTTCGCCGTAAAGAAAGGGTTCGTTGTGTTTCTGAGATCAATTTCCTCTTCTATTAAGCGGCGCCGGTATGTTTTCAAAAATAAACTGCACTTAGCGAGGTTGAGTTTTTAAATTCGGCAGCGTTGTTTTGAATAATAATGTCCACTATTTTTGTTGGACAATTTTTGCGGAGGCAGCATGATAACTTTCTTTAAAAACAATTGCTATTAAATGACGCTTAAAGGTTGACTCAATTCCTCAGCGTTGGTGTCAAAGAAAGAGATTTCTCACAATTAATAATTAAAAAAATTGAGAACTTCATAAAACATCGCTTTTCTTTTTTTCCTTTTCTGAATTATTACCGCCGTCGCAATATTGATTTATCGGCCCGTGCAATATTTTTTCTTTCTTTTTTTTCCGGGGTGTTAATAATTATGTCGTTCACTTTATAGCTAGAAGATGATATTTCTTTCCGGACTTGGTCATATGACGCTCTATTTGTGCGTGGAAGAAAAAAAAAAGCCCTTAACAGTTTATTTCAGTATTGTTGAAATACATCACGTTCTAATATCCTCTCTTTATCGCGAAAAATTGTTTTTCTTAAAATGGTTTTCAAGATATAGTTAATTAATTTTTTTATAGAGTGTGTCTGACGCGTGTAAGATTAATATCTCACGCTCTCTTCTCTCGCTTTTATTTTTCTTTGATCTGATTATTATTTACAAGCTAGTGACAAGGCCGTTTTCACATGTCACCAATTTTGCCAAAAGACATTTGAGGCCATTTGTCGCAGAATTACTGGTCAGATGTGTTGTTTTTGATATCTACCGACGCTAAACCATAGAGCATTTTTGCCCTTTCATACATCAGTGCTATTTGGAAATGTTTTCTTTTGAGAAGATTACAATATTTCTTCTGTTATGGGCGAGAGCTGTTTATACGAGTAAGTATAAAATGTTTTATTCATTTCGCGTCTTGTTGCTGTTTCAGCCAGTCACATCAATGTTGTTAGGCAGTAAAATGGCTTGCTTTCTCGGACGTTCAAAACATGTCATGGTGAATTGATATTCACGGTACTCGGGCATAAATTTGAAGTACAACCACAAACTATAATGACACAGCCAGTTTTAAGCTTAACTGAACAAAGTCATTAAAATAGAGTATCTTCGAACACGCGAGCAAGAAGCGGAACGACGTTTTAAAATATCATCTAAGGTATTCATTTGCTTAAAAAGTGGCACTTAAACTTTGTTCTTCTTAATCTGCCTTGCGTATTTACTTACCCGATTCAGAAATTAGATTGTCATTCGTTGGTTTACTATGTCAAGAGCGAAATTATCCGCATGTCAACTTGTGCGTAAGTTTCCCTTGCACTTAATTTGGTCTCCTTTCAACAAATTGGTTGCGTGTATTAAGTAATATATATAGGGCACTACAGAGCGCATTTTATTAAGAAATATTCAATATCAAGAAATAAGTTAGAACACAACGCATGGCCTTTGGTGCAGAATTTATGGTGTTGGTCATTCGATGAAAAACTCGACTTTTTCGGTACACAGTATTTTCAGGAAGAAAACTAAAAACATTCTGAGGAAACAAAACGAAATAATATAGCCCAAATCGATACTAACCGTATGATCTGCTATTCAGCCCTTCAGAACACTTGTGATAAACTGGATGAAATATTAATAATATTGCGAAAATATATCTGAATTATTTTTGATACAGCTCAAGCTTTTTAGCACAGTACATTGTTCGGGATACGCGCTGGAGAACCAGATGGAAGCCCAGATAAATATATTTAGTAGAAAGTTTCTTAATACAACAGGCTGTATTTGCGAGTTCTGTTTTCGTCTGGACGCCCCAAAAAGGTGAAAAGTAACTCTAACAAATACTCGGCCAAGATCTACTCTTTGAATAGCCGTTGAAAATTGCACTGAATTTGCAGTTAAACGCTCTTGCTCCATTCATGATGGACCGAGAGCAGATATTTGTTGGATAGGTAATCAGTATTCAAAAAATAAACCGTGCTTTGTGACCGCGGAATAGAGGATATATATATAAAAAAAGAAGAAAAAGAAAAAAAAAAAAAAAAAAACCAGAAAAATAAAGAACATTAATGTCAATTTCGCAATGAAATATAGTCACTACTGTTAGATATTTTCGTTCAATCAATTTCCAGTTTCAACTGATTTGCATAGCTGCAAAAACTAATAAGCATTGTCTCATTTTAATTGTTGTACGTAAGTCTGGAAGGCATGGAAATCCTTTCAGTCAGTAAAGCTATTACAATTTCTGTAGCCCTCCTAAGTTGATATTGCCCGTTTCAGAGTTCGTTTCAACAGTCGTGGAAGCCTTTTTTTTTATTATTTCAAAGGATCAAAGTTTGCCGACAAAACAGTGCTTTTCTCTTTAAGTCAAATAAACAGTTCTTTTTAATCAAACGTAATTGGGATGTTTCTTTTTTTGGTGCTAATTAACTAGCAAAGCACACACCAAATTCCAATCATTTCAATAATTCGTTCTTTGTGTTTGTTTGGTAATTAGTCAATTTGCAGATGCCCTATTCTCTGTTTGTTTTGCAGTATCCTTGTTGTGAAAACGTTCTGTCTATCTTAACTCCAGTATACCGTCAAATGAGTGAATTTTGAACCATGCCTTAAAAATAACGATGTCAGATTTCTATAAAAAAGAAAAAAAAAAAATGAAAAATATTGAATGTCTCTTTGATAGCATATTAAGGCCGATGCCTACTAATACAGAAGTATTTTTGCGCGGCTTATGACTATGCGGGAAAAGTAGATTTTAGCAAGGGCTATTGGAATCCAAAAAGAAAATTGGGGGTAACCACTTATTTTTCAGAGATAATTAAGCAACAATGATTCAAAAAAGCAGTAAAATACAAAGCAATGTATGGCGATTTTTTCTATCTCGAAGCTTTACTATCGTTGAAAAGTACATGGTTACCCCCAATTTTCTCTTTGGATACCAAAAGCGTTTGCTAAGTTCTGCTTCCTCCGCATAGTTTTAAACCGCGCAGAAATTTCCCTGTATTAATAGGCACCACCTATAGGAAACCCGAGTATCTCGAGATGCGCATAACGTGTGCGCAGTAACAAAAGTAGGCACCGTCCTTAATTAGCCGGATAAAGACAACAGCAAAATATATACATTCAGGGTTGAAACTTGCGTCGAAAATATCAATGGTTTACAAACATAGAGTAAAGTTATCGCCAGTCACTCAAAGAAATATCCGCTGTTTTTTTTATTATCGGTTTGTTTTCGAAGATCTGCGTCACCAAGAAATCTTGCTAGACCTTGCCGATTTCATTCTTTAGGACCCAGCAAGGTTCATCTCCGTGGATATCTGTTCTCAGTTATCAGTAAAAAAGGCAGTTAACCCCATGCAGACCCTTAAGGGAGTGGCTTATTTTACATTCTGGACGGAAAGAAGGGGTCTTGGTGAATTCATTTTTTTTTTTTTTGCAGTTTAACAAGGGTTTTTCAGTCTTAATGATTAATCGTTTTATTGCCATCTTAAGATTTACACAGCACCATGACACACCACTGGACATTCAATGAACCGTTTCCATATGAGGATCATAAAACAGGTCAGAGGGTGAAGCTCATCGGTGACAAGAAACCTCTAAACACCACAGGCTACCTTAGTTTAGTTGGGGAATCCTGCTTGATCCTGAGCTCAATCACAGACCGTTGTCTTGCCAACATGACAACTTGTCATTCCGGATATTCTGTTGCATTCTGGGTGCAAATAAAGGCTACTGCAACGTCTCCTCAAATATTACTTGGCACATCCAGAAATGGGACCGACATACACGGTGTTTTTGTGTACCAAACGGAAGCGATAGGTAAAGAAAGGAGGCTCATTGTGGAGATATATGTTGATGGACTAAGATGGAGCGTGCCCTTAACTGTTTCCCAAGAGATCTGGGTTTTTATTGCACTGAGTTGGAACATTAAAGATGATATCTTTAGTGTTTATAACAACGGAAATAACGTTAGCACCACTGCAGGTAAATATGGAAGTGAACACTCATTAAGGAAACATGTGAAGCTGAGGGGATCATTCCCAAGGCAAGAGGTGCCTCCATCACTGTACTTGGAAAGTGGAGGGCTGTACGATGAGGTTATGACATGGAACAGGTCATTGGATCATTCAGAAGTGAAGAGATTATTTCAGGCGCAAATGAGTAAGTTTTTTTCAGTGTCACTGTGAGAATCAATGAAACATGAACAGTGCAGTAATTTTCTTGAATGTCAGGGTGCCGTGTGAAAAAAACTGCCAGTTGCAAGATGAATAAACCCCGAATGATGTTGTGGTTTTTCATTGAGTATTATAAAACCAACATCGAATTAATCACTCCTTCTTAACTAACTACTCAATGAACCAATTACAATTCTTCAGCAAAGAAAATCCAAATTCTCCCAACAGGAGTCGAACCTAAGACCTTCCGTTTACAAGTTCGGATGCTCTCAGCACTGAGCTACCGGAGACTCATGACAGCTAAGGCCATTAAACTAGTCTCCTGTAGCTCAGTGGTGGAGCATCCGAGCTAGTAATCGGAAGGTTATAGATTCGAATTCTGTTTGGAGAACTCTGGTGTTCTTTTCCCGAGTATATCCCTATGTCACTCACTAACCCAAGAACTACTTCTATCATTTATTCACCAGGCCCCAGTTGTTCAAAGAGCGGATAACTCTATCCAGTGGATAAATCGTCATCCAGCGGATAAAATGTGCTTCAGCCAGTACAATTTATCCAACGGATAGCGTTATCCGCTCTTTTAATCCTCCTTTGTAATATAAATGTTTATTGTTTTTTATGTATTGTATTGAATCTCGTTGTACGTGTGAAAAATAAAAATTGAATTGAATTGAATTGAACAACTGGGGCCAGGATTAAAACATAACATCAAATTTCTTTCACAACAGCGACGTTACTTTCGCCGAAGACTTAGGCCTCGCCCACACTTTTTAAAAACTCTGCACAGAGTGATATTTTTGTAAACGGCGTTTTTCTGGCCTAGCGTGGACTAGTCCTGTTGCCAAAACTCCCCTAACCCTGTGTTTCACAAAAGGCTAAACCCAGCTTGTTGGGGTTTTACGCTTCGGCGTGAAAAGACCTGCTGTTTTGGTCCGTGGAAGAGAGATCCCGTTGCTCAGATCTTCCTTTGCCAAACTGATATTGAGAGATAAGAAGAATCCTCATATAATAATGCCCAATGATTAAATACAATCTTTTAACCTCTCTTTCTTACAGACGAGCTTTCAAAAATCAAGTGCACAACAACGGCTACGACATTGAATATAACGTGGCAGGCGATTAACAGAACTATATTTACAAAAGTCAGAGAGACCAATCAAGGATACGAGGTTAAAGTCTGGAGAAACAAACGGCGGATTGCATTCATGGATCTCGAGTCCTCCATCCGAACTTTTTTTCTAAAACGCATGGGTAAAGATAGTTCCCTATTAAATTATCTTAAGCTTTGTAGCTTTGTGACTTTGTGGCCTCATTAGACTGTAAAACAGCAACAACAACAACTGACAACAAAGGAAAAGAAAACCACAATGGTGTTCCAAAGAACACACTGATACATTTAAGTACCCAAATACAAATTATTACTTTTAATTCATGAACTGCTGTTTATAGAGTAAGTGTGGCTGCGTTGATGTGGTGGTTTGCGATCAGGAGACCGGTTGCTCAATGTCATTCTCTCACACTGCCTCGTTTAGTAAGACAATAAACTTTGCTCCCCATATTGTTTTTATCCATCTGGTGTGGAGAGGGGTGGGGGAGGGGCAATAGTGCTATTGCTTCATATAATAGAAATCCGACATGACAGCTTTACCAATGAGCCATGTGGGTCCACGTAGTTACGTTTTTTGTGATATTACCGTTACAGACGATACCATCTTACAAATTTTACAAGAGAAGATGAATTAGTTTTTGTAGTTGATACTGAATTTTGTATATTTTCATGACCTGCCATTATGAGAAATTAAGAGCATTCCTATTTCGTTAGATCTTACTCGTTATAAGTTCATTGGACAATATGCTTAGCATTTGCTTCGATTTTGTTTGCAGTGCCATACGCCTCATATAAAGTCCGTCTTTGGAAAGGTGGGCAGCGGATTGGGGCTGTGGTATGCCACACGAAAGAAGGAGGTGAGGAATACAGCCATTTATTAAAAACTGGACCATTGTATAATGCAATTCCAGGGATTTGATTGGCTCAGCGGCCATGGTACATGAGCCATTATACCATGCCCGAGAAATAGCGGCCATTAAATTTTCTTCTGGTTGTGCATGCAAGATCTAACAATATTTCTTGATTGTTTTTAATAAAACAATTATTCTACTCGCACTTGTTGGATATGGGATGATTATGCACGCCTCGTTGGCCATCTACCATCTCATATCCAACGCGTGCTCGTCGTGGAATAATTGTTAAATATGCTATAAACTCGACAGGGAACAAAATCCAAACTGATTTGTTCTAAGCTCTGTCAAGCCGACTTGGGTGGCAACGGCCACTGAGGATATAAAAAAATCGGTCTGCAGAGGAAAGAAATAAACATTAATTTGCTGATCATGATAGCAACTCAGAATCACCACCGTTTTAAATTAGAACGTTTTTTGGTGAAGATTAACGAAAATATGCTTCATAGATCTGTGTAGATCAATAAGAATCTCTTTCTCGTGCTTTTTAGTTTCTTTGCCAAAGTTGATCTTGAGAATTGTGTGGCCTCTGCAAGTACAACAATTGCTTTGTCTCATTACGAATTATTTTTTTGTAATAGAGCGATTCACATTTGTCTTTTTTTATTTTTGGTGAGATCCACGAACGTGCAAGAGTGGTCGAGTGGTTAGGGTTTCGAACTTGTAATTCCCACGTCCCGGGTTCAAGTTCCTCTCTGACGACTAGCTGGAGTTGTTTCTAGGTAGCCCCAATTCAACTCCTCGGCCGCGCTTGTACATAGCCAGTTGGTCAGCTTCCTGCCAGTTGGGAATCTTAACTATGTTATGTTGTATTTGAAACGTTTGTTTCTGAGCGGTTTGTTTCATTATCCCACAGATTAACACTTACAATACATCGACATATACGCCAAAGACAATGCTCAAATCAACAAACAAAACAACCAACCAACCCAAAAACAAACAAATCAATTTATGAAAACGAACCAAACGACAAACAAACAAACAAACAAACAGAAAGCATTACTAACACTTTTTCTCGTCTGATTCCCTCCCTTGCTTCAACTGTTTCGCATTTTATTTTAGTGCCTACCAAAGTCCAGAACTTAAGAATCAGAGCACGAAATTCTACATCCCTTTTGGTGCAGTGGTCCCCTCCGGCGCAGATAAATGGACTCCTCTTAGGCTACAATGTAAGATCATATTCAGTTTTTCTTACGTAGAGAAACATTTAAAGCAAGTGACCCACGTGGACACCAACCCACGGCCTGTCCAGTTCCTTACGCATGCGCACATCCATATCACCCGGGGAGTGGCCATGGAAACAAGGCGTCATCAGCATGGCATAGCCGTCGGGCACCGAACGACCAGAAGGCCGTGTATCAGGCATCCTTTACTGCCGAGGCGGATGTAAAACACCCTTTTAAGCTACAGCTCCATAGCACACATGTGGTAGCTGTTGGCTGGGAACCGCACGGCAGTTCTCCCACGGCATGCGCTGGGAAGGTGGATCAGCCTTCATGGTGATCGGTGTGTCAATAAAATGCGCAAAGCCAGGCAGTGGTTTGGTGTCCGAGTGTGCCACTTGGTTTAAGTGTTTGTCTTATCTTATGTGGATATATTAACTTTATACAGGAATAAATTTAACCATGCTTTTGATTACTGCGACGAGGTTTCTGTGCTCTTGTTAGCGTGATTCAGGAGTAACGGTTTGTTTCCGTTTTTGCACATATTTGCTTTCTCCACGGTGCATTTTTGCGTAATGTCATTTTTGAGGTGTGGTTATGCATGATAATTACCTCATTCTTTTTTGCACCCGTTATACCCTCCCAGAATTGAGTGAAAGAACTAATGCAATTCTTTCCTTGCATGAGACCAACCGATGACATGCGCAGTATAGCCTTGCACATTTCAATACTCAAGATTTGTATTGTGCTTGTCTCAGGCTGTAAACCTACGCGTGTTATAAACTCATCAATATTCCGTAAGACTTATAGAGGCCCAGGAATTTTAAGTGATATGTACGGGCTACATTTTTGTTACTATTCGTGGTTGTGTTCATAGTACTAAAAATCTGTATTTTTGCAGTTGACTGTGAAGAAGGATGACTTCTACAGAGTCATAACAGTAAAAGACACTACAAAATACCTCGTCACTGATCTGGAGCCTGATACAATGTATACAATAGAAGTACAGAGTTATACAGCCGCAGGCAGTGGTCCACAGCCTCCATCGCACAAGGCCGCTACAAATAAAGTACCAAATGTCACAGGTACGCAGGCACTCCCGACCTTGCACGTAACCGACGGTGTGAGTCGGAGCAGATCCGGAGTAATTTTTGATGGCAGGGGTCCAAATTCTACGTTTCACAGAGTAGACGTTATAGAAAATGCCTTCCTCACGGTTACAGTAATTTATACGGAATAAATATCTGTTGACACCATGACATTTATTTTGCGCGCAAAATTGCGATATATTTTTCAGTGTGCAGTTGTGCTGGTCAACAAACGCTGTGCAAAGGTTGTCAATTTCAATGTGAAAAATATGATGTGTTAAAATGTTTCAACTGAACGCGAGTCCGGTCAAATGTTATCTCGAATAAAAGCAGGGCTGATTTCACGGTTAAGAAAATATTTTGATTCCAATATTTTGAAAGGCGCCTTTCTTCTTCAGGGTATTACAGTTTTTTTCTGCAATACCTAACCTAACGAAGAAAGGTTGTACTCTCATTTTGATTGTTTTTTTTTTCCAATTAGAAATGCCACAGAACCTCAGCGCGTTTGCGCAGAGCTGGAACACTATAAAAGTTACGTGGACACTACTCGATGAAAAAGAGGAAGTAACATCATACGATGTAGAATACTGCTCAGAGATTGAATGCCATACTGTAACTGTTTTTGATAGCTCTGTGGTGATTGATAATCTCACTCAACACACAACATATACAGTGAAGGTGCGAGGTCGTAACACAATGTATGCAGGTCCTTGGCAGATAGCCAGTGGGGTGAAAACGTTAGGTACGTGCAATCGGATAACACATGCGCCTTTTTGTTATCTTGTGTAGTCTGAATCATCGGACCCATTAAAGTGCACCTAACCCCAATTTTTTTTTCGCTTAAATAAATCTTTGCACCTGTTCGAAACATATCGCGCTATTTGGTGCCTTTTTCAACCAGATCTTGACTTTTTATAGGCTGTAAAAGTTACGAATTCTAGCCATCATCTGTCACATGACCGAGCTGGTAAGGGGCACTTGACGTCACAAACTGATTTGCATTGTATTAAGTCTTTTTGAAAATGCATGCAAAGCAGTTTGTGACGCCAAGTAAGACAGGCTAAGATATAAAAACAAAAAAAAAAAAAAACACAACCAACCAACCAACTAACCAACCTAAGAAACAAACAAACAAACAAAAAAAAAAGCAAAGCAACAACAACAACGACAGAAAATTACAAAACGAAAAGAGAAAACGATTCGTATTTACCGTTAAGACAATTTCTGATGTTCCAGTCATCTTGCAAATGCCTGAGCTAAAGTATTTTAAGTGTCCACAGAAATTACACGCCGTATAATCGCCGATCCAACTGGGTTCTGTGAAGCGGACCTGTTTAAAAATATCCAGTGGAAGCAAACATTAAAAGGAGAAACCGAGAAGACATCCTGTCCAGATGGGTTCACAGCTAAGGACACTCTTTATTCAACCCAACGGCTTGGCTTGATTGTGCAGCATCACGAAACTGCAACCGTTGGAAACGATAAACAAAAAGACAATCTCAAACGCAAGTGCAATCTCATGCCAAAGCTCCAAAAGTAGGCTTCGGGCAAAATCGTCACTTTTATCTTGCTCCAAACAGAAACAATTTGGGCTTGGGCTTGTCTCCGCAGCATTTGGAGTACTTCTGAAATTATGGGCTTCTGATCAAAGTGATGCATTTTTATTACTCCTATTGGGATTTACAGCTGATGTTCATACAGTTTGCATGTTATCCATCTTCTGTTAAGACAAGCTAACTCATTTCGTATTTATGCCGAAAATTTCCATCAGGGTGGTTTGCGTAAATGGTAAGCACCCTTGATGTAGTGGTGTGGTCTCCTTCCATATATTCATTCCCGTCGATGGTGTGAGATAACGAATAGAGTGATGGGGACTGTTATTAAACAATTACTACATAAATGCCATTCTTACCGTTACTTTTTATTTATTAACTGTAGGAGAGGCGTCACGCACTTGTTCAGCAGTCGGCAAGGTGGCTTGGAAAAAACCAGATTTGTCCAAATGCGTCTCCAAACGTTTCTCGGACCTGAAATCTAAGGTAGAAAAAACAGTTCAATTTCTATCCAAATTGTCCATTGATCCAAATTATCATTGGATTTTAATTTTAATTTTACTGTAAACTAGTTCATCCTCAGAGCTTAGCTCAGAAGTGTGATTCTCAATGCCAGAAGTGTGCCGTTAACTTTTCTCCCGGAGTAGAGTCAACCTCACCAAGTCTTATTATTTGCATTTAAGAAAATAGCTTTTCGGGCCTCCAAGCGTTTTAAAAAGTTAATCATCAAAATCCCAAATAGATGGTTTTATGATAAAAATTCCGTTGAAGCGAGGAAGGAAGGCAAAAAAGTAAACTAGGTTTCGAAGAATGTTCTGGAGTTGAGGTGTGAAAATGCAGCTAGGATTGAAACAACCTAAACGTTTTTGTAGCAGCAATTGTAGTTGCTGGCGAGAGAACTATTATTTCGACTTTCTGATTGGCGTTGATCTAATAGACTTTGAAACAAACGCAAGCATCCTTTTTACTGTGATATTTAATTGTCATTTTTACAGATCTCCTCGCAAATGATTGACTCCGACACTGCAGTGTCATTGGCCAATGATCTGCAGAACATCACAGACCCTACTGCAGATGACCTCATAGTTAGTGGCGACCTATACACCGCTGTCGACATTCTTCAGACACTGGGTCAGAAGACCGCATTAAATGTGACAATGAATAAGGAAGAAGCTGAAACGTTTATGGAAGTGAGTATTAACTAAACTTCGAGACATGGTGTTAGAGCGGTTTTCAAGCAATGTATCAAACACGAGACACAGTATTTCATCACATATCAAACACGGGAAGAGAGTTGAAAATACGACGCGTAGCGGAGTATTTTTGACGAACTTCGAGGTTTTTGATAGTTTGATGAAACACTGTGGCGAGTGTTTGATATAACTTCTCAAAGTTATAAAGAAGGAGAAATAGCTTCACGCGCTTCACACGATTAGGACCGTTTACATGCATATGTATCTCCTTCGAGTTCTGATTGGTTCTTGCTTTGTTGACGTCTGTGTTGAGTTGATTAATACAGTGATTATTTTGGTTTTGGTTTTACTATACTCAAATAAAAACCGCCCTATTTATCAAAGGGTTTTTGGGTTCAAGTCCTCAATGGCGGCTTTCAATCGCTAGTGACAAAACACAAGTGCAGTACATGAAAACTAGCTTGCGGTAACTTAGTATAGGTCCACTATGTGCAACGCTTTAAAATTTCATGTTTGCCTTTATCCTTTCCCTATAAAAAGAAAGATCGATTTTGTCTTGGAACTCGCATATATGTGCGCGAATGGAACCGTGATCTCACTTTTTCTACTACTTAAATTTTATCTTGTACACCTGTAGTTTTTAACTTGAGGTTTTCACGACACCACAAGATCGTGTTTAAATAAGGGATGAATTGCTCTTGTTGTTGCTGTCTTAAAGCTAATTTTAACTTTCTCTATGTAGAGTGTTATAAGTGTGGCAAGCAACCTTCTTTCTGGAAAAGTTATTGATGTTTGGCAGGAATCGTCTGTGGTAAGGTTGATTGTTTAACTTCGTGATTCTCATAAACGATCGATATCTAATTTCAAAACTATGAAGAACAACAGCAGCAATAAAAGAGATCTTTAGCTTCCTTTATTGTTTTCTTTGATTTACGGACATTTGTGGCGCTCGTTAAGCTCGATAATGAGACACGGAAGGTGTGTAGCGTGTCAAAAATTATTACCTTTAAATGATGGAGTCACAGAACGTAAAAAGTACCTCATGATTTCCGCATAGCCGCCATTTTGGATTAGTTAATATTATTCCATGACGCCATCAAAATAGGCCATTTCCGAGTTGCTGTGAACCTCACTATGAAAGCGAGGCTAAGTGTTCATATGAAAATTAGTTTTGTTTGCATATGAATGAAAACTAATTTTCATAACAAAAACTTTGCACTTAGCCTCGCTTTCTTAGTGAGGTTTACAGCAACTCGGAAATGGTCTATTGAGTAAAACTCGTCAAAAGCGAATACAAAAATAAATAAATAGTAAACAGACTTTAAAAAAAAAATGAAATAAAAAAGACAAGGTGACTTAAGGAAACAGACAATAGAATAGCGGAAGAATTCAAAATTTGGTGAAACTGCATCACTGGGAAAATGGGATGTGACGCTGTAGGAATGGGATTTTGTCATTTATTTTGGCCACTGGGAATGGGGTCTGTGGCAAAAACTGGACTGGGAAAATGGGATTTGTAACATCCCCCCCCCCCCCACCCGCCCCTTCAGGACCCTCTATTTTCAATTTTTACACGTATTAAAAATCCAATTTTATGTCAGACCAATTTGCTTTCAGTAAAATTCGCATAAAATAGTCAGAAGGTTTGAGGAATATTGCTATAATAAAATTATATTGACGGATTCCCTCCGCGGTGTCTTTATTCAGTGCTTTTCTTTGATTTTTTCTTTTTTACTGCTTTTGACAGGCATCTCGTTCAAGCCGCGCGACGAAACTGCTAATTTCCATAGAGAATATGGCTTTGATGACAGCTTCAGTGGCAAACAGTACACATGCTACCAGCATTGAGACGCCTAATGTCGGTATGTGGCACCTTACCTACCAGACTACTACCAGTGTACAAACGCTTTCAATGTCTACATGTAGCGCTACAGCCATTGAATTGTCATTCTTGGATAAAGAAGGGAACGTGAAACTACAATCCCGGCCATATATGTTGGCAGTGGTTTAAAAAACATCACACCGAATGCCGTCTCCCCTCTCCCCCCTCCCCCTACGGAATGCTGATTTTTTGCAGTGTTCACAGTCTTCCAGTGACTATCAACATTGGTTGGGGGAGAGGAGACGGAGAAAAGATTTTGCTATAACAGTTCTAAAATCTTACGGTGTCTGTTGATATAGATCCCGTTTTTTTGTCATCAGTTGTCACAATAAATATTGGTCAGGATTGTAGTTCATGTAACTATAGTAGTAAACTGCAATGTTTTTTGTTTGTCATGATATGGCACTGCAAAACATTTAAGATTGCTTTCCATTTGCCAAAACTGGCAGACCAGACCAACCAGTCTGTAAATCGAATGCGTCATTTTGAAGGGATGGTGCCGCAAAATCTTGAAATCATCTCCGAAAATGGTTCGCCTATTTTGAAGAAATTCGTACGACCTGGATACAAGTTATCCTTCAAATTGGTTCATTCCTTCTCTGAGCTGGCCGATCTTGCCGGTCAGTTCTGAAAAATGGAAAGCGCATTTAAGTCCCCAGCAGGAGGCTAACCCATACCCTTCCACACACGATTTTGTAATAACTGTCCAAATTCCCGCGCGCTGATTAGCTCGTAGCTATTGTCTATAAGAGTACAGACAATAAAAATGACGTCAGATGTAACGCGCGCGCTTTCTCAACGAAAAAATAGCTAATTCTGCTCGAACTTTTTCCATGTTATTGTAGAAAACAAATCGACGGCAGTTTTCTATGGTCTATACTCTTATAGACCATAAAATGACGCCATAAAATGTCCAAAACTTGGCAATGAAACCACTCGCCTGCGGCTCGTGGTTCCACTTGAGTTTTGAACATTTTTGACGTCATTTTATGGTCTTTAAGAGTATAGACCGTAGAAAACTGCCGTATATTTGTTAAGTCGAACCCTCTAACCACATGCACTGAACTTTACGCGTCGATTAATGACGAGGTTTTGTGGGATGAGAGATGATGAGAGAGATGGTCTATAGACTTCCCTGTAACTCAGCAATTAGAGTATTCAACTGTTGAGTGGAGGGACATAGGTTCAACTCGTATCGGGTTTTTTTTAGTAATGTTTAAAAAACGAGCAGGAGTGTTTTATCGAGTTTAAAACCACGAGGCGCAACCGAGTGATTTTAGGCCCGATAAAACACATGCTGCGAGTTTTTTGAACGGCTTTAGATATATTCCTGGAAAAGCGTCTGTCAATAGAGTTCATACCAATTATGCTTTTGTGAACGTTGGAAATAACCAGACGAGAAAAACACCGCATACTAATGAGGAGTGTTTTATCAGCTGAAAAAACACCGCATACTAATAAGGAAGACGTTTATCGATATAAAGTCACTGCACGTGATGTATTATCGACCATTTGATAGGTCAATAGACTTATGAATTTAAAATGAGTTATTGAAATTTAGGTAAATTAGTTATATTGTACTTCCATGCTTGTACAATCTTCATCCGAATACTTATAATTGTGTCAGTCATACCAGCCCTCACTTAACCTTCTCGGCCGACACATTTTTTTTTAGCATTAACAAACTCTGCTTCTGAGACTGCAAGATTGTGCTCTGGAACAATTTCATTGTTATGTAATATCACTATTTTGCATTTGCCGCTAAATGTTTTATTTCTGTTTAATGTATTTCAGTTTTAAAGTTCCGTTCTCTTAAAAAAGATACTTTCGCACAAGAAAACGTGTTCTTTACCACTTGGGGTCATGGAAATGGAAATGGAAACGAAATTCAGATGCCGACATCAGAGATACATAAAGGTTCAGGTAAGAAACTAGAGCAACACAAGCTTTTATTCACAATTCATCAACATTACAATGATGAGGATATAACTAGAATGTAAGGTATGTCATCTATTCAATCAATCAATCAATCAATCAATCAATCAATCAATCAATCAATCAATCAATCAATCAATCAATCAATCAATCAATCAATCAATCAATCAATCAATCGATCAATCGATCAATCGATCAATCGATCAATCGATCAATCGATCAATCGATCAATCGATCAATCGATCGATCGATCGATCGATCGATCAATCAATCAATCAATCAATGATCGATCGATCGATCGATCGATCGATCAATTAATCAATCAATCAATCAATGATCGATCGATCGATCGATCAATCAATCAATCAATCAACCAATCAATCAATCAATCAATGTTTACACATAGTTAAAAATCATCTATTAAGAATGTTTTCACGTATTCATTGCATCAGATGAAAATTGTCTGGATTCTTATCGTCCATTTTATCGATCTCACTCGTTTTCGTCTTTGTGAACTTCTGTTCAGGAACTTTCTTTACCTTCTTTACCTTCTTTACTTTTTCTTTCTCTTACCTTAACTTATGTATCTTATTAGAGGGAACCATCAACATCGTTTTTATCTACATGAGGAACATCGGGCAGCTGTTAAGTAACTCGCTCTCAAGGTATGATCTACTTTGTTTACACGGAAAAACTTGAAAAGTAAGGCTTCATTATTTAACAGTACATGAGACTGACAAGCCAATAAGTAATTCATAGTACCCACTATAGGTAAAGTTTAAATCCTACCAATGCTGGCAGCTGTACCACCAATATGTGCGAGGTTTCAGGGGCGTTTACATGTGCTTGCCGCTTGTGTTGGCACATTGTTTCCCAGTCCGGCTCAAATCCATAATACTGGTCTGTGCAACATTGGTGGGAGGCGAGTGCTCTCACTATTTCACCATCCTTGATCCTAAGTGGTATCTCGAGTGAGGGGAGTATAATTTAGAGCCTGAGGAAATGGACGAGTGATCCCCGATTTGAAATGACAGGCACGATTACCCCTGAAAAGCACGATATCCAATTAAGGGGCACAGAGGCAAGGTGGACTAACCCATAATTCAAAACAAGAAATTGCTACCAAAGGAATTTAAAGAAGAACAATGAATATTCTTGAATACTGCATTGAGTTGCTCGAAACACAATTTGGCAGAATTATTCGTTTACCAGTAGCGACTTAGTCCACTTATCTTAGGAGCCACTTTGCTTCTGAATACCTCTGTTCATTGGCATCAGTGACACCTTGTTTGACTGGAGTGTCTGAGATGTATTCTATCAGTTCCAAAAAGGAGCCCATTTGAGTGTACTTGATTGACGCGTACACAGGTCAAGTGCCCAAAGTGCAGATTGCTAATTACAAAATGTTGTAAATGGACATACAGCGGAACGCCGTCAATACGACCATCTTCGCGGTCGGATTAAGGAGGTTGTAAAACTATAGAAATGAATGGACTTTCAATTCGTTCTCGGCACACGAGGTGGTCGTAGGGCAGGGTCCCACTGTACAACTAACTTCAGTTATTTCTATATTTTTTTCAGTCCTTTTTCTGAACAGAACAAGACTGATAGGATTAACAGTGATTCCAGCACATCTGTTAGTTCTGGTGTGATATCACTGTCAACAAGTCGCAAGACATCCGGGAAATTTGACGAACCTGTAGTGATCATCTTACAAAGCAACAAGGTTAGACACAGGAAGACTGTCAGCCTTTTATTTTCTACTTTCATTGTTGCAAACTAAGTTGTCTTCTGTTTGAGGTTTAATGCTTAACAGAGCGTTTGCTTATATATTTTGTCTTTTAGAGTGACCACAATCTGTGTGTTTTTTGGAAAATCGAAGGGTATGTTTATTGTTCTGTGAACACTTATGTGGAGCCATTGAAAACTGTGAAATGCTTGCTTCTTTTAAGCTTCATCTGTTCAAAAGTCAAGACATAAAAGGTGTTCTCCATGTCCACTTTACCCCCCTTCTCCCCCTAAAAAAGAAAGTTCAACGAACTTTCGTTCCGGTGTCCTATTTCGACAAAAATCTGCGAGAAGTTAGAACTTCGTCGAAATTCGATTGCATGGCAACTAAAAATTGCCAGAATACTGGAAACACGTTTGACTGACAACTGCTTGTTTACAAACGCATAAATTGTATGTAATTCGATTCTCCTTCAGAGATTTTAATTTCAGATATTCTTAAAAGTTGAAGCAAACGGTAAGCGTCAGCACTGCGTGAAATAACAAATATAAGGCGGTATAGGACACCGGCGTATCATAAGGACTGTGTAAAGACCAGTATACGTTTGATTTCTTAAACTTTTGTATACGGAATCCTGGCTCTAGTGTTTAGGATCCGTATTTCTTCTTCAGTTGGTATACCCTGACGTATGGTGTTATACGGACCTTAACACTTCATGCCACGTCCTTATATTTTCCGTATACAACCTTGTGTACTGTCAGTGTACGACTTGTTAAGGGATCATATGCCGATAATTTCATGCAATGGAGTGCTACGCAGTTGAGTTTCTTACCCCTTCTTGTTTTCTTTCCAGGGATGCAGGTTCTTGGTCAAAAGAAGGATGCCATGCAAACTTTGTTAACTCTACTCACACTGTTTGTCACTGTTATCATTTGACAAGCTTTAGTGTTCTCATGCAGTACACGCGGGATTCCCACAGTATCGAGGTGAACCACTCATTTAAAGTAAAAAGAGAATTTCATAATCATTTGAGTGTCATATTAACCAAACCCAAAGTAATCACTCTCGCCAAAGACGTGCACAATGGGCTCAAACAAAACAAAAGAAAAGAAAAAAAAAAGAAAGAATGGCAAACCAATCGCATGTCACAGCAAATGCATCTAAGTCGTCTCAGCAAGGAGAGAACGAGTGCGAACAAGTCAACATTTGTTTTGGTTTAACTTCTTATCGGTTTAGAAAGTGGTGCGAGATTTTCTCACCAATCACAGGGCGACTGAAGTAAAGCACAACCAAAGCAAACGTTAAACATTTTCAAACATTCAAAATGGGCTAGACAAAAAAAAAATACAGTTCGACTAAATTAAGTTTAATTTCAATCAAATAAATGCAAATTAAACTTACAGTGAATTAGTGTTGTATGTTTTGTTGTCGTTTATGCCACTGCATTTCATAAACAAAGGTTAGAAAACAGTTCTTCTATGAACGGTTTCAAACGAGCATTTCCAATGTCTTGGTAACCAAGCGTTTTTCTTGGAAGCTAAGGCCCGGCAGCTAAGCGCTTGGTGAACACAAAGCGCTCAGCCACGCACTGTAATGACTGGGTGACACCATTACTACCGGTGAAGCTAAGTTAACATTCTCAGCATAAATCGTTAAAAATAACATCACAAATTCAACATGCACGATTTGTTGTGCAATCTTGAAGCTCACCTACCAACCAAAGTAGATGTTTGTGCTTTGCGGTTAAAATTAAACACGAGTGCCTTCTTTTCTTTCATTCTAGAAATCTGATGAACTTGCCTTGAGTCTCATCACATATGTTGGCATTGGTATATCTCTTGTGGCATTGGTCATCGCTCTTGTAACTTTCTGCTCCGTAGGGTAAGTATACTTAGTTAATTAATTTTGCTTTGCAATGCGGTATTTCACGAATTCAGTCCTGCATGGGAATTATTAGGGAGTTTACCCTCCTCGAGTTTAAGAAGCGCTATTAGGGACTTTAAAAAACCACAACGGCAACACCAACGAAAACGTCGCTTGAAGATATAAGTTCGCGTTACTTGTACTTCTTCGCGATCAGTATTCCAATTCGTTTAACTTGTACAGTGTGGCCGAACTATCCAGTAACAGAACAGGTGGAAACGGCGTTCAAGTTGAGACAGAGATTGAAAATTTCACCGTCATGAGCTCACGTTCTCCACAAAGCCTCGAATTTAGTCATTCCACGTTGTGCTTTGGCCGAGCACGGTGGAAAAGTCAGTGTACCAAAATTCATAACGCACGAGCAGGGTCTTTGTGTTTCTCATTATATCCTATTGTTTTGTAGCGTTCTCGTTGTCGTCGCCGTTGTAGCTTCTTAAACTCCCTATTAGGGCGACGGCAACGAGAACGTCTTAAAACAATAGGATTTAAGACAAAAACAAAGGCCGTGCATGTGTGTTTAAAATTTGGGTGCATTTCTTTGGCGTACTCGGCCAAACAACAATGTGAAATGTCCAAATTCAAGGTTTTGTGCAGAACGCAAGCACATGGCGGAAAATGTTTCACTCTCTGTCTCAATTTGAACGTCGTTTCCACCTGTTCTGTTGCTGGATAATTCGCCCACATTGTAGAAGTTGAAAGAATTACAATAATCGCGAAGTAGTACAAGTCATGCGAACTTAATTTTCAAGTGAATTTTTCGTTGGCGTTGGCGTCGTCGTTTCTGAAAGTCCCTAATGACACATTTTGTACCGTCATTATAAAATTAAACTGTGGAAATTCAGGATTGCTTTTCCATCCCCTTTCAGTAAATCAAATTATTTTTTTAAAGTTAAATTCTTAGCCACTCCCTTGTTAGAGCAAAAAATATAAGGGAGCTCAAGCAACGATGTCGGCAACGGTAACGGCAACAGCAACGAGGACTCAATGGAAAAACAGGTTTAATGAGCAAAAACAATCGCTTTACAAGGGTGTTTTAAATGTGCAAAACAGCAACATGAAATGAACCAATTTGAAGTTTTGTGAAGAACGTGAGCACACGACGTTGAATTTTCATTCTCCTTCTTATCTCGGACGCCGTTCCAACCAATTGAATTCAGTCCTGATGAGTTCGGCACACTGTGCAAGTTGAACGACTTGGAATAATCACAACGTACTAATAAAGTGGGTTATATTCTCAAGTGACGTTTTCGTTGTCGTTGCCGTAAGCGTTTCTTAAGTTCCCAGATGTAAAATTTATGGTTAAGTTACTTATGCATCACGCTTCGACAAGGTTACAACGAAAGTTTAGTCAGGCCTGGGCCAATCAGCGTGGCAGTGAACCCGCTGGTTTCCCTTATTTCTTACTTTATTGTTCTGCACCATGATGTTACCAACAATCAGGTACATCGCTCATTAGAACCCTGATACGTACTGTGGAAATCAACAGATGTGAAAGAGTGTAATAACCCATGTTTCAGTCCAATTAACTCATTAAACCGGTCAAGATACATTGAAAGTCAATACTTCTTTTTTTTCTTTCCCACAGGTTCCTGAAATCAAATCGGAATTTTGCCCACATCAACCTTGTGTTGTCTCTCATCTTGGCTGAATTGTTATTTGTTTTTGGTATTGACAAGATTCAGTATCAGGTAATGGAAAACGCAGCTGCTAATAACCCCCTCCCCAGGGTGTACATGAGATTGATTTTTTCTACTGCTGTTGTTAATGTTAATAAGGATGCTTAGATAGAACAAATATCACTAACAATTTACAGAAAAGTGTGACCATAGGGTCACACGCCGACTTGTGATGGCGCCTCTGATAGAAGAGTGATCATTAAGTTGTTGAAGGAATCTGACTTATTTATTAAAAACACGCTTGGGTGATAAATCCTAGTTCCTATTCATCATCATCATCATCATCATCATCATCATCATCATCATCATCATCATCATCATCATCATCATCATCATCATCATCATCATCTTCATCATCATCATCATTATATATCTTCCATGTTCACCTAGTGGAGAGCGCTTGTGTCTTCTTCCATATATAAACCACTGTATAATGCAATTCCAGGGATCTGATTGGCTCAGCGGCCATAGTATATGAACCATTTATACCATGCCCGAGAAATAGTTCTTGAAAAGCGAAATCAGCAAGATCAAGTAATATTTCTTGATTGTATTTATTAAAACAATTATTCCACTCACAGTTGTTGGATAATGACAGAGATGATTATAGCCAACTCGGCACTACGCGCCTCGTTAGCTATCTTATCATCTCATATCCAAGGCGCGCGCTAATGATTGTTGATTAGATACATGCTAAGAGCAACTTCGTTATGGCCTTGAATTGCTCTCAAAGAAGCCTTTTTCTGTCGTTTCATTGTTTTCGTATTTTCAGACAGCCTGCTTTGTTATTGCTGTGTTTCTTCATTACTTGTTTCTGGTCGCATTTTCCTGGATGGCTACAGAGGGAGTTATTCTTTACCTGATGTTGGTTAAAGTTTTTCCAACTTCCAGTGAAGGACCCAAGAAAAGACTGCTCTTCATTTGCTCTTGGGGTAAGTTGCCTTGTTATGAAAGAGTTGTAGGTTGGCGTAGAGCCGCTTATCGATTTGGCAAAAGAAAGATATTTTTCTATAAAAAAATATGTTTTCATAGCTATGAGTGTTCTTAGTGGTGACACAAAGTTCTCGAAAAGGAAGGCAAGCTGAATTAAAGGGTTTTTTTTTTACATCCAAAATGTAAAACAGTATTAGCTCAAAAGTAGCCGAATTTTACATTGGACATGTTTTCATAGCCACTCATTCAACATTCTTTCATTGAACAAGCAATTGAACCTTACCAGCAAAGATTGCTGAAAATAGGGCCTTCCACTGATCAGGTTTTCGCGGTTGAAAATTAACAATATTTTCTTCATCAACATTTTTTACATTTTGGGATCTAGTGATGGCGATAAGGCTTATAAGGCTGCGTGCCTTTTTAATCTGTTTTGACCAATATTCTCAATATTCTCCAACAACTATTTTGAGTACCTGCTTGGTTAAGACGAAGAGGCACTGGGACTCTGAGTCATCGAACGCCAGGAATCTTCTTTATTTTACTATCCTTGTCTACAGCTCGCACTGCACTCGCGCCCACTGGTAAGGTTAAACTTACCTGTCTGAGTTATTGTCGAGCCAGTCTAGAAGACATTCCCTTGGAGGAATGGTTGACGGAAGGACTTGCTTGGGTCTGTTCTTCCAAGTACAACCGGAGCTATAAACCCAGCCTTGCTGACTACCAACTACTAAGAAATTACATGACACGATTCACCTAAATTTATCGATGCTGTGTTG
Source organism: Pavona decussata (assembly GCF_977016875.1). Lineage (NCBI taxonomy): Eukaryota > Metazoa > Cnidaria > Anthozoa > Scleractinia > Agariciidae > Pavona > Pavona decussata. The sequence continues at coordinate 372,163 of NW_028145561.1, forward strand.
TGAAAATATTTGCAGTTCATCGTTAGAGAGTGACCAGATGGTACTTTTATGGATAGATGATTAGGAGTGTACTTAGCCTGTTTCTATCATACTTTTATGTTTTAGGAATTCCTACAATTCCTGTGGCTTCAGCTATTCTTATTAATAAACAGGGCTACACAACTGAAAAACAGTAAGAATTTCCTTTATTTGTTACTTATTAAATAACATCAACACTTTACAGGGGAGACTGCTTATTTCTTTTTCCTTTTTGTTTGTCCTTTCTTTCTTTTTCTATTGGTCTTTCCTCTGTATAGATCGCTTTACTAAGAACTAAGAACTGGTTCCAGGGATTTGATTGGCTTAGCTCTGCAGCGACCATTATATATGAGCCATTATACTATGCCCGAGAAATAGCGATTATTAAATTGTCTTCTGGTTGCCATCTCAAAGCAAAATCAGCAAGATCAGCAATATTTATTGCTGATTTTTAATATGCAACGATAGCCATGCCAACGAGGCGCTACGTGCCTCGTTGGCTATCTATCATCTCGTATCCAACGCGCGCTCGTGGAATAATTATACACTCCAAAACAATCCTCAACTTCTAAGTATGTTTGCAGTAATAATGACAGTGATATTGAAATCGTTAATCTGCTAACTGTGTTAACATTTTCTATTTCCCTCGTCAGCTGCTGGTTGTCTGTGGAAGAAGGGTTCGTTTGGAGTTTCATTGGTCCTGTTTTGCTCGTATGCGTGGTAAGGTTATTTGAAAACAGTTACATTAAATTTCGTCGCACGTACCGTCACATTTCCTTGGTTCATGTAGTGGTTCAGTATAAGCGCAGTGCGTCTGAATCCTGGATAAACGACCGTTCTCGGGTTTGGGAAACGTGCGGGTCACGAAAAGTATATTTTTAAACCGTTTTTTGCTTTAAATTGATTACTGGCATGGCATTTTTAGTGCAAACTTGACCAATGTTTTAGATAGAATTATAAAGACAGCTTTCAAAGTCAATAAAAATTGACTTCTGCTGAGAAACATTACAATGAACATTAATCACCTAAGGCACCTTTCGGGTCCTGTAAGTTATCAGGATCTTGAAGTTCTAGATGGGAACCCTCAGGTCTTTAGAAAGTCTAAGGAATACTGATTCCCAACTTTTGAATCTCGTTTAAGTGGCACTTGAATGTGGTTCTCAAGGATGCCTTTGCAATTTTAAAACGTTCAAATGTTCATGTTTGGTTCTGCCATTCGACATGTTGTCGTTAATCCGCATGGCACGTTGAGGATTTGTTGTTTATCCAAGGTTTAATAGTGTGTCATTGTCATTTTAGGTAAATATCGTGTTTTTGGGGATGACGTTTAAAGCCATGGCAGACAGAACGTCCAAGCAATACGTGCGTAAACCGCCTAAGATGCGGTGAGAAAATTTATTACATTGATTTATACTAAATGTGGTGGTTATTAATGGCCATTAACTCTTCTCACACAATACAACATGCAAGAGTAATGTCTTGATAGTGTGTCGCCGGTGATACGAACAGAAAAAAAATACAATTCTCTATAGTGAGCCCAATAATATAAGCCCAATCTCGGCTTTAAATAGTTTCCATCGGGCGCTTAGAAAAGCGGATGTAAGTAGATTCTTCTCGAGAATGACAGTACAAGGACTTCCGGGGGCCACGAAAATGGCGAATGACGTAAGGTGGGCGCACAATGCAAACTGGGTGGGACAGATTTTATTTGAGAACGTACCGAGGAAATTATGTAGATAAGGTCGCTGTATAGTATAACGATAAGCGTTTTCAAGAGGGCTGTATTATAATGTTTGTTTTCAAAATCTCAGCAAGCTTAAGAGAACGTTTATGAAAGTACCCGTTTGGGGTGATTTTGTGAGCCTAACACCAGAACAAAATCCCTTGCACAAAAACATCTGTATAGACGTTATTTTACTCAATTTAACTGAATAAAAAAATATCCCCCAAAACTTTCTAAAATGCAAAGGATGAAGTTGTCTTTGTTATCCTCCAAATTATGGCATTAATCAGTGTTAGTTCTTTACCAATGTAAAAAATATATGCCTTTTTCTTTTCAGCTACTGGGTTAAGGCATGCGCAGTGTTGACTTGCCTGCTGGGCACCACGTGGCTTCTGGGATTGTTTTTCTTGGGCAAGTCCTCTGTTGTCATGGCGTACCTCTTCAACATTTTTAACGTTTTGCAGGTAATTTGGGATACAATTGTTTGAAGAAAATCAAATAATAGGTTTTGTTATATAGCTGGTTTTTCCTGTTGTAGCGGATGCATTCATTGGCTAGTTTGTGGTCACATGAAATCTAATACCGACATTGTTTCCCGCCAAAAGTCCATGGCGGTATGATGTTGTCGTTGCGCATAGTTTAGCGCGTTGTTTTCAAGTTTTGTGTTTGTTGTATCAAGTGAATGCGCGCTTAACGGAGTCTGTTCCACGCTTTTCGGGTTTGTCCCGTGTAGAAATTGCTCGCCTTATTGAAAACAAAGATTCCAAAAATACGCAGCTAGTGGATATAGACTGCCTTGTCAACATTTAGAGCCCTCTGTGGAGACAGGCACAAGATTTTCACAAAATATCAAAGGAAGGAATAACTTAAATGATCCCTTCGTTGACTTTGTGTTCTTCTCGTTTGATTTATTAAATGGATTTATTGGCTATGTAACAAATCACTCAATTACTTGTCCCTCGGGAAGCCAGTTAATTTTGTTCACCTCAAGTCTTAAACTCTCCTTCGAATTCGTGTCGGGAAACATTGAACTGTTTTAAAACTAACTGGTCTCCCCAAGGGACAAGTCATAAATAATTCGTTAGTTTTTAAATTGAAATTAAGTTTTAGTAGTTTACCTTGTTGTGTCTCATTTGGCTCTAGAAAATTAACTTTTTCTTTTCTTTTTTAAGGGACTGTTCATTTTTATTTTCCACTGCTTAGCCGATGAAAGGGTAGGTTCCATGACGTACAAGCCAAATGCATTGTTTTGGTTAATATTGTTAACGGCTGTGAAGTTTTTTGGTCATTCCTTTTTTTAATCCAATATTTATAATTTCTATTTTAGGTTCGTACTCAATATAGGAGAGTTATTTGTTGTCATGGAAACAGAAGGGAATATCTTCGAAACAAGTTGGTTGTGAAATCGGAACAGCACAAACATTCTCATTCTACTATGGTAAGAATACACATCTTTAAAATGAAGAAAGGCAAAGGGGTGTGGATAAAACGTGCAAGGGATAAGTTAAAAAAAAGCACTTGAATTTTTGAAGTTGAAATTTCTCGGAATGTGATGACAAAGTGAAACCGATTTTATACTTTTACTTTGCAGTCATCAAGATTTGCTGACAAGAAATCAAAATCGGAAGGTAAAGCCACTTTGTTCATGTTTTGCTTATTCTAGTCTGAATTCAGTTACTGTTGCAGTTAACTTGTGCTTATTTATGAAAATAATGGTGTTCCCCTCCTCCCCGATTTTAGTTTCTTTAGAGAAGAAGCCTTCATTCTGTGATGCTGAAGCTGTGGCAGTGACACGAGATTCCTCTGGAATTCTGTTTGCTGAGCAAGAACCAATCCAGGTATTGTGTGAGCTGTTTATTTTGGGAAAAATACAGAAGCTTAAGGACAGTGCCTACTTTTGTTACTGTGCATATATTCTGCGCATCTCGAGATACTCGGGTTTCCTATGGGAGGTGCCTTCTAATACAGGGATATTTTTGCGCGGTTTGAAACTATGTGGAGTTCTAAAGCAGAACTTACCAAGTGCTCTTCGTATCCAAAAGGAAAATTAGGGGTAACCATGCATTTCAGAGATAATGAAGCTTCAATTTGGAAAAAAATAAAACGCCAAACAATGCTTTTTATTTTTCTGCATCCTAGAATAATTGTTGCTTAATTATCCCTAAAAATGCCCCGCTACCCCCAATTTTCTTTCTGAATTCCAGTAGCCCATACTAAGATCTGCTTTTCCTGCATAGTCATAAACGGTGCGAAAACACTTCTGTATTAGGAGGCACCGTCCTTGAGAGAAGGTGCACATATTGTATGAATGATTCAATGACCCTCGCAGTTTGTTGCGCAACTATGAAGAAAAGAAAGCCCGAGAAAAATTCAGGCTTAATGGGATTGGAACCTGTGACCGCTGTGATACCGGTGCAGTGCTCTACCAACTGAGCTGAGCCAACTGGGAGCTGGTCATAATGTAAGTTCGTAATATACCCGTAGAGGTGATGAGACGAAAGTGAAATATATGCGATTCATACATTTAAACTGTGGATGAAACAATGAATAAGTGAATGACCTTCGTTTATTTCGCGAGCGCGCGTTTGATTTCAGATGATAGATAGCCAACGAGGTCCGTATCGCCGAGTTGGCTATAATCATCTCATATCCAACAAGTGCGAGTGGAATAATTGTTTTATTGATAACCCAATCAAGAAATATCGCTAGATCTTGCTGATTTCGCTAATTTCGCTATTTCTTGGCCATGGTATGATGTCTCATATTCCATGGGCGCTAAGCCAATGATCCAGTTTTTAACAACACCTGATAGAGAGAAAGACTGCCGTTTTTATTGTTCACCACCAAGTTTCTCCAGAGAAAAAGTCACCGAAACTGGCATTTTAAATTTACAGCTCAACAAAGGAAGAAAGAGCGAAAGGTTCAAATAAAAAGGAGGAATTAACACACAGCATTTTTTTTTTGTTAAAGAATTAGAATAAACAAATGCGAGGTTCTTTATGTAGGCGAATACTATTCATCTGAGAGTTTTCGTCGGATGGACTCTATCGCATGATGGCGTCTCTTGCCACACTCTTGTTACTTCACACGATCAGTTAAATCAATCATACTCAGAGAGAACTTGGTGTTGAAATACAACAGAGGAAAACGTGTCTCATAATCAAATTGATTAAAAAGAAGAAAGATCCTCGCAGTCATTTAACTTTTTCAGGCTTTCTTTTCGCAACTGCGAGGATCTTTCCGTTGTTCAAATATATGTTTCATATTTTCATAATCAAATTGATGTTGAAATATTGCAGGGCACTGACCGCTACCTGGAAATTCCTTCAATGCCAGTGACCGCTGACCAAGATAAAGAGAACTCAGAACTGACGCCGCCATTGGACATTTTTTCTGACGTTGACGAGACTGATCACCATGACGACGACGAGAAATCAGTTGATATGTTCTTTGAGGATATATCTTTGAGTTTAATCGACATTCGCAAGGACGGAACCAGCTCATCCCTAGATTGTAAATCGATTATTTCCAATCCACTTGAAAACATGTGAATTTGTGTTTTTGATTGCATAAACAACACTCTGAACTAATAGCCCAGTCATGTGACACTGAATAATCATTAAAATTAGGTGTTTCAATATGAAAGTAACTGCTGGCATTAGAGCTAGAAGAAAATACTGACAATACAATATAAAATCTGTTAAATTAGAGTAAAAGCCGACAAGAAATGAAAGATAACGGGTGTCATCCATATTTATGAATCCTGTCGACGTTTCCATATTTTATCCTGTAACTGTCAAACTTATGGTTGCAAGTGTTTTTTTCGCCTCGATGGACAGAGAACAATTTGACTCAAAGGTCGAATTATTTACCTCATAGGGCAGAGATTTTGACTCAACGGTCTAACTTATTGCCTAAACGGTCGAAGAATACAGTGAATGATCTGCCTCAACGAGCAAAGAATAAGATCTCTTTCCACGTACAATTTTAACCGACGTCTCAGTCGCAGGCGTGGATAGGATACTCCGGTTAATAAAGAAACAACCAACTGCGTATGCTTCCCATCTTACATCCGACAAATGTTTGGATTTTTTCCGCTATTGTAAAGGATAGTGTGCTGCCTCGCTAACGCTCGCCAGCACTTAATACAGTAGAAAACCAATATAACGAACTCCTGAAAAACGAACCATATTCGTGAACCCAAAAACAGTATGGAACAGCACCCCAGAATACGAAATCCCTGTTATAACGAATACATTTTACAAGTCCCTTGGCACGTCGTTGTATCGGGTTTCACTGTAACTGAAATCTGTTCATAATATGTTTGTCGATCCTTAAGATAAAAAAGTCTGCATAAAAGATAAGTTTTGAGTACTTCGTACTTCAATACATACAAAGTTTAAAAACTTTATCCAATGTAAATAAATAAATCAGTTGTGCAAAATAGACAGCAAATAGATTGACTGAGGTCTATAACCAACGATGCGTCCACTGTTATTTACATATAGATATATTTATATCAACAAAAAATTAATGTTAGTGATAATTTTTTAAAATAATGTAACTAGTTCTTACGCATGCCATTGAGTATTTGCAGGTTTTTGTTTGTGTCATTTCTGCTTTTGTTGTATGTGAAGTATCGGGTAAATCAAATATTAAATATACTCCTGATAAGAGCGCTCCAAGATTTCTTTTTTTCTGAGTATGCCTGTGTCACTCACTGAATAATACATCATTCTCAGTTATCACCAGGCTTAAAATATTCCATCACATTTATTCCATTGCGCTTAAATGCCACCCATCGACATTCCAATCCTAGCAGTATGCAGGATGTTTGTCCCATGAACCTAGTTTAATGGCCTTGGCTCCCACGAGTCTCCTGTAGCTCAGTGGTAGAGTATCCGAACTAGTAAAAGAAGGTGGTTCGACTCTTAATAGAAGCACTCAGATTTCCCTTTTCCGAGTACACCGGCCTGTGTCACTCACTAAATACATTACTCTCAAATAACATAAATGTGAACTCCGGATGAAAAATTCAATACATGAGATATGAACAGGCGTATCGCGTTGGCATAATGTTGACTTGGCTTGATCCCTTAACTCTGGGAGTAGTTGTCGAGGTGCCGCACTGTAGAAGTCTCAGTCGCAGCAATAATATTTTAATATTTGTAGTGCGCGGGTTTCATACGGAAATGCTCACCTACGCATAATAATGATACAAATTAAAAAACAAAAAACAAAACAAAACAAAACAAACAAACAAAAAAAAGCATATGCGTTTGCAGTAATTTACAATTGTTAGGAAGTCCAAAATAACCACTCAGCTCCCAGCTGCTTTGATAGCTCAGTTGATAGAACACTGGACCCGGGTATCGCAGTGTTTACGTTTTCAAGTCTTACGTTTTTCAGGCTTGCAAACGTAGCTGTGTTTATTTCTGCAATGGTCTTTCGTGTATCATATTAATAACAATTTCTTTGTGTTACGTAAAAATAGACACGCAAAACCTGAAAAACTAAAAAAAACACACCATAGAAATCTCCACGGGACAGTGGCATTGATTACTAAACTTCAAAATAACTCGTACACTATTTTGAAGAAAAAGCAGTTGTGTTCTTTCAGTTTGTACTTCTAGAAAATGTCGAGGTTGTTTTGTTTCCCGATATATTAACCACGGTGTTCTAAATGGAACTCACGAAAAGAAAATATACCCTCTTGAAAATTAACAATACCTTTAAATAGTAATAGTAATAGTAATAGTAATAGTAATAGTAATAGTAATAGTAATAGTAATAGTAATAGTAATAGTAATAGTAATAGTAATAGTAATAGTAATAGTAATAGTAATAGTAATAGTAATAGTAATAGTAATAGTAATAGTAATAGTAATAGTAATAGTAATAGTAATAGTAATAGTAATAGTGATAGTGATAGTGATAGTGATAGTGATAGTGATAGTAATAGTAATAGTCATAGTAATAGTGATAGTAATACCCTGGAAACCCCTCTTCTAAAATCGTTAATGTGCAAAATTGCACTTGGATGGATGCAAAAAAGTTTGAAAAGTAGAATGTCCACTTATGCTCAGCTTGAGACAGCTGTCTGCAAGAAAGAGATATATCTTAGCACTAAATTTTCAACTCAATTTAGTCTTAAACACACACCTGTTGAAAACAAAGTGCATAACATTAAAACGCCATGGACGCTACACGCTGTAGTCAAACACACGTCTGATATTTTCATTGATGCAAGTTTGAATAAATTTAAAATAATTGTATTTATTTCTCTTTCCTGACATACAGTGTAAATTTCCGCTGAAGCCTAATTTAGCGTCAGAAGACGTTGAATTTTAATTATGGCAAGTAAATAACGAAGAAAACGTAAAGTTGTGTGTATATTTTGTTCAAAGCACAAGGAGCAACAAGTGTCAGTGATCACTACGGAACACTTCACCCGTATTGATACCAATTTTTTTTATTTATTAAGTCAGAAAACTGTTCCCATATTTCAATTTTATCATTTAAAATAACAAATAGGAAGATCTCCTTTCTTCTTCGATAAGTAAGAACAAATTTCTTCATTTTGCGGAAGCTATGGTAAATATCGTTTGATCTTCCTAGACTCGACAGCGACGCCCAGCTCACACTCCAATATGTCAAAATAACGATCATCGGCCATTGTTTTCCTTCAATCTACTCGCCACCGAAGTAAAATGAAAGATATAGCAAGTTTATCTCACAGTTATACCACTCATAAATTTCTCAAGTATTGAAATTAAAACTGTGGAAGGTTATTTTATTTTCTCTGGACGTAAATTTTAAAGCAAGGCGCAACAATGATTTGTGTCAATTCAACCACGTGCAGATTTTTCCGGCCACAATTAAATATATTATAAGTTCAGATTTTAAATATTAATTCAAAGAGCTCCGAGAGATCTTTGTTGACTTATAATGTCCTTTTAAGGGCTCAAAAAACACTAGAGTATAGGTTACATTGAAAACAAATCCAATATGGTCGTTTTATCAAACAAATATTACTAAACAAACCAAAGGAAAGACGAATTTTCATGCACTGAGCAGGGGACCAGCTGCTCAGAAACGCGACGTCACTTCAACAAAAGGTCAAACTGAGTCGAATCGAAAGTGTTTTGACTTCGTTACCTACAAAAATCGTTCTCAAAACTCGTTATTATTGGTCAGTGCGGCGTGTCTGATATAAACAAAACGAGCGCTTTTATTAGTTTGTAATTCTAGTCTAGAGTGAAAGCCTGAGAACGCTTTGTCCTCCCATGACAAACAGCGTGCTGACTGAAGGTAAGTTCTGTATTTATTCAGTATGTAGAACTTTATTTCTATATGGCTGGTTTTGTTGTTATTGAATGGCAATTTAATCTCACACTGCGCTCTGTTTGAAATCAGCTAAAGTATTTCAGCCAACATCGAAGAGGAAGCAATTTGAATACAACTCTATGATTGTTCTTGCCGATTGTAACGATAAACGTATTCAAAGGCACTACACCGATTTCCCTCTTTATTTTGGAGGCTTGGAAGCTGTTCAGTGAAGCTGAAAACGGTTTTTTATAATCTGTATCGCAACAATATCAAGCGCAAAAAATAGTTTTTGTTGATACAGAAAAAATCCTTTTGCATTTACTTTTTTAAGTCTTTCCGTATTTTCTGCGAAAACTCTGAGAACATACTGGATATTACAATAGTTTCTTTAATAATTCACAACTGAATTCAGAGAGTAAATCTATTCTGGTGAAATCATTCTGTGGATAAATTTAACTGCATATCTCACACCACATTTTAAAATTACTTGAGCTCAATTCAAAGTTTTTTTGTTTGACAGTTCATTCATGAGTTGCGGAATAAATTATGGATTTTAATTTCTTTGTTAGATATGCTTGATAGCAAGTTCGCTTGATGTATGTCAGTGAAATAAATGCGCACGCCCTTGTGTTGTTAGTGGAAGAAAGTGAGAAGGGTCGTTGAACTAAAGTCAGTTCAAAGTTTAAACTCGCTTCCACGAATCCAATCACTTTTTACTTTCAGTTCGTTTTGACTAAAACTTTTTTTTTTTAGGTTTGAAAGGTTATGACATAAATTTTGACATTGACGCCGCACCTGTCTGATCGGACCACATTTTGGTTGATCAAACATTTAGGTCTTTTAAGAAAGAAAAACTTATACGAATCTGAAATTAGAGAAAGTTATATTTAAATAAAACATATTACGTCACAAGAAAACTCTTTCTGTTTTCTATGAAACCGCAACTGGTTTTTTTTAGGGATCTGACAAACCAGAAGCCACCGAACAAACAAAATTATATTGACTCTTCTCATAACAGTATGTTCCTTTTAAATGACTTTTCCATCAATACTTAAACTGCATTTAACATGGAAATTTGACACCTTTTTCTTTTTTTTTTCCTGAAAGCAGAGAGCTTTTCTCAGATCACGCCATCTGCCTCAACTGGAATCGCTGTACTAGACGAGAAATCAAGGAAAACACAAATATGGCGTCATCTTTATACGAGGTACAAAATTTAGTTTGGGTTTGTTGAAGTGATTGCAAGCAGTAATCACTTTCTTACGATTCAGTTTATTTGTTGACTATTAGCTATTAACACTCAGACTTGATTTTTTTGATACTTTGCGAAACGCTTTTGTGCGTAGTCCGTTGTCCATTATAGATGATTACTGCTACACTGCTTTGAGCCTTATTTTCAGTCTTGAAACCAAATTATTTTCGCCTATCAGGAAGTTAAATTTTGCATGATGAACAGAATAAAATAGTAATGCTAATGTCTTCTTTGATGCACTTTCCACGCTAAGCTATAAATATGTTTATGAACTAAAAGTATATGTTTTGCTTGAGGACATGAATTTAATATGCATATATTCACATTTAAATTGTCACGTCAACTAAGAGCTTTCGCTACAACATTTCATCTTTCTGCGGTGTTTTAGAAATGACAAAAAGAAGAGAATTCACACTGTTGGGTGAGTTTTAAAATATGAAACGACTGGAACTCAAAATCAGAGATCATTTCTAGACAAAACGGAAAGAAACAATTCATTCTTTTAAAAATTATTTAGAAAAATATATTTCTAAAGAGCGTGTTAATTGTTAATAATAACTACTCCGCAAGGCAGATTTCCAAGTGATATTCGATATAATCTATGATATGGCTTGGAGGTCATTTTCGAAACACAATTTCCTCAGCCGAGTTTGTAATAATCAGTAAAAACATTTTTATAATTCACAAAAAAGCAACAAGCAACTGAGGATTTTGAAACTTAATTCTTTGAACGTACGCCATTGCGTAAGAAAGGAAAGTCAAAAATGTCAATACAGTGGCCATTTGAAATGGAACGTTATTTTCGAACAGCAAAGTATGTGGATAAAAGCCTAAAGTGTGACCATTTAAATGAAAGTTCCTTATGTTTTGTAAAACAAAAATGTCTTACTTTGAAATTAAATTTGGTGGTTATATTATAGCGGATTAACAACTGTGGTAAACCGAGGGAGCTGAATGTGGGCCCTCTTTACTAAACACCGCTTTTCACGTGAACCTTTGTGCTTTAGAGAGCGTATGACATTTCTAGAAATGACGAGATTTTCAGTATCGACTCACTTCGCATGTAATCGTGCTTGAGCTATGGGTTTAAGTCCCGGATAACAGATATGCCAACAATAACTACGTATCGACCAGTATCTTTAAGCAAGAATGAATTATTAATTGTCCTAGTCGATTAGCACACATCAGTTTTAATGTATTTCTGAACATTGTTTTTGACGACGCAGAGATAAAGGAATTAAATGCTGATTTTTCCTTGAACATTATGGTCATCTCTGGAATAATGGAATCCAGTTTTGAGGATGCCTCTTAGCTGAAAATTATCACTTAAAATAACTTAATAGTTTAGTCTACTCTCTTTTGTGAGCTGATGGGAAAATAACCCCAGGTCATTATTGGAGGAAATACGGTAGTTGATGAAATGTTCTCTCTACAGAACATCGAAGATTGGCAACTAATTGGTAGCGATGGCGAACATTGCAATGATGGAATTGAGGATATGAGCCAAAAATACCATTCAATGACAGAAACAGCTGCGAAAGACACAGATGCCGAGACAGTAACAGTGAAGGAAAATGGGCATCATTACAATGGAGTGAATGGAAATGGAATTCATGAAGACCACGATGACAGCGAGGACGATGATTGCAATGGTCAAGCTGATAACGCCAAAAATGAGGACAGTGCAAGAGACACTGGCCATGAGGCTGAAACCACATCTACTGATACAATAGAAGACGAGCCCACTGCCCCTGTACCTTACTACGGCAGAACTCTTGTGGCTCCAGAATATATGAACTTTCAACTTCCAGACGATAATTCACAGAAAGAAGAGAAAGATATGGAAGGTGATGCATCTGGCCAACTTGTCCAGAGCTTTGGTGGGGAGGAAGACAATACGTTATCCGAGGATGAGGCTGACAAAAATGCAGATGATGACCAGGACGATAAGAGCAAAGGCGACGAGAGAGATTCTGATGAAGAACAGAAGATTACACGGGAGGAAGAGGAAGAGGTGTTGGAAGCTTCACCAAAGCTGGCCCAACCAGAGGAAGATGGTGAAGGAAAAGACGAGGATAAACCAGAGGAGGAGAAGAAAGAGGAGGATGAAGTACAAGAAAGAAACGAAATGGATGAAGAAGATGAAAAGGTGATAGACAGTGATGGAGGTGACATAGATGAGCACAGTGATGTCATCGGAGTAAACGAAATTGAGGAAGAGGATGGGGCAGAAATATACAACGAAGGGGATAGAGTGGTTGAAGAAGAGAAAGAAGATGACGACGTTGTAAAAGAGAATGAAGAGGGAGGCGCAGAAGAAGAGGAGAACAGCGAAGAGGAAGATGTTGAACAAGAAGATGAAAATGCGAGAAGAGTTGAAACGGAAATGTATGACGATAATGGAGAAGAGAGTGATGAAGTTGAAGAAGAAACGAAGGAAGAGGAGAAAGAAAATGATGAAGTGGAACAGAGAAATGAAGATGGAACAGGCCATCACATAGAGGAAACTAGTGAGCAAGAGGATGGTGTTGAAAGAGAGAATGAAGAGGAAAACCTGGAGGAGAAGGAGACACTAGAGGAGGAAGAAGAAGTCGATGAGAAACAAAGTGTGGATGACGATTTAACACTGAGAACGCAGAATGAGAGCTTTTCTCAGCCGCCTAAGGCAGAAGATGAAGACGATATCCAAGATGAAGAATTTGACAACGAAGACATAACCACCGGGAAGGAGTCAACTCTTGAGCACAACGATTCCCTGAAAGTAAATGTTGCGTCACCCACACGAGATTTAACCGAAGTGTGTTCTGCTGAATCTCTTCATGAATTGGAAATCGAGCAGAAAGAAGATGACGATGGTGACGATGGGGATGATCAGGAGGAAGCCACTGCTGAACAAGAGGAGTCTTTAAAGGAAACCGACGAACATGAGGAAGAACCAGGAGTGATGGTAAGGACAGTTAATTAATGGCATGAGATATGGCTGAGGTTATGCTATAATGGTATTAATGCCCCCATCCAAAGTTTTCACAATTCCTTTTTGGAGCTTAGGTTTAAAGCAATCTTCGGGTTCTTCTTACTAGTATAGGGGGCAGTGCACATGAGTGAGTGTTTTGGCCAAATCTGGGAGTTTTTTCTAGGCGGGTTCTTGCATTTACTGGTTGTATCATCTGTCTATTTAAGAACCCTAGAATAATTATTCTATTGAATAGATTATTACTACGAAAGAACTATCCAAGCCCTCGATTTCTGTACTTATTTATGTTCAACAATTAGACTACGAGATCGAGATTTCCTTGTATTGCGTAATGAGGGCGCAGCTCTAATGAACTATCAAATATAGTATTCGAGAGCAAATAATCTAATTGTTTTATCAGAGATCTTGATCAATGTTCCACTGAAATAAGTTCTTCCATCACGCTGTTATCAGTTTTGAAATTAAAACTGCGCCAGTTAACCGCCTTTTTGCTTTTATTGCAGAATAGATATGAGAAGCGCGGCAAATCATATTACACTATTGGTGAAAGAACGCTGGTACATTTATGCTAAGACCTGATAGACTATAGTAAGGGGACGCGAATTAGACAGCACAATTTGCTTATGTTTTGAATTCAGAGGCTACCTGCTGTTAAATTGTTGAAGTAATTTGCCCGCGGCATTACGGCGGCGAACATTATTATGAGCGAATTCTCAACAAGACGTAGTCAAGTTGACTAAAAAGTCACAGAAAACACAATCAGCAAACCGTTGCCTAATAGCAATTCTACCACAGGATTTCGTAATCTGATTGGCTATGTAATCTAAGTGGCTACGCTGATCACTATCTGGTATTTAACGATGAGATGAGCTAGAGATTTCCATCACGTGATAATTGATCAGGTTGATAGTTCGAATCACTATCACCCATAGATATCGAGGTTGAATAATCTACATGTTAAATAGACGATGTCGAAAAGCCAATCAGTTTCCTGTATTCTAATAAATGCTAATTAAGCGCATTGAGATTTGTCGACCCCAGACAACTATAAGCAACAAGTGTTTACATTATAAAAATAACTTGTTTATTTGTAGACTAATGGGCCCACTGAAGTATACGACGAGCATCAGATTGAAGGCGAAGACGAAGACAAAATAGAAAGGGAGGAAGAAAGTTGCCAAAGTGACGACTCCGCGGAAGGTGACAGCGATCCTCACGAAGACGAAACCAACGATGGTGAAAGGAGTGAAGATGAGGCAGACCTGGATCCGATCCCTGAAGGTGATGACGTGGGGAGTGACAGGACAGCTAGTGATGTGGAGACATTTAGTGGTAAGAGACTTGTGAAATAATGTTAAATCTCAATTTAACCAATTAAAACAGTTTTTTTGGGGGGTTTACTACATCGATTCATACCTGTCTATTACTTTCAGCTATTTCCCCCTTTTACTACAAAACTCGTGAAGCAAAGGAATGCTCAAAACGGAAGCATTGTTAAAGTAACAAGCGTGAATTCCAATTCTCTTAATGAAAACAGCGATTGATTGCACCTTCCATTCCAATACTATAGATCCACTGGGACATTGCATTATTCTGAAAGCTGAAATCGCTGATAAAAAGTATACTCTGCTTAATGTTTACGCCCCGAGCAAGGATAATGACTTAGTTGATGAAAAGTCATTGTTGATTCTTTTGCAAAGATTTTGAATAGTATTGGTTGATAGTTAGAAAGGAGAGATTCCGTGTTAGTATAGGAGATATCATAGTGAGCGTCATAATACAATCTTACCCGTGCCGAGGTTGTCTTGTTGTTCCTATTGATCAACACATGCCAGACTATTGACAAGTTCCGCCTATATGCTACTATATATATAATTCCAAATTTTCTTTAATTATCTGCTTATTCATTTGCACAATCACTTATCCCTTCACTTATCTAACTATTATTATTAGCGTCTACATTTTCGGAAAGAACAACCTAAATCAGTGCAGACCAATAAGCAAGTTACAAATGAATAAATAAATACCTATACAAATAAAACTATGCCCACAAGAACGTAACAGAACACAGTTCGCTATTTGATGTACATACGAATTCTTTTTTGTTACACTTTTCTCAGTATAAGTTTCTGTTTCGAAGTTAAAACTATATTTAGCATTAAATCCTAGTTTCAGTGTTAGGACACATTTGGTTTCCTCTGACAGTCCCACAAATAGACCAAAAATTTTACCAATCAGTAGCAAGAGGTTCGGTACGTGAAAAGGAAACTAAAATACATTGCTTTAAATGTTGGCCTCAAGTGAAGTCAAGTCAATTTTATTTAACTCACACAAATATTATTAAATTATATTAAATTAATATTATTAATATCAATTATTAATCTTATTAAACTATTTCAAATTGATAGTATTAATATTAATTATTAATAATATTATTAAATTATCAAGTAACTCACACAAATATTCCTCTGTGTACCTTATATGTTCTGTTTTTTCTTTTGAATTATTTTTTCAAGTCCATAAATACCTGCAAGCGCACGATGACGAGTCAGATTTAACAGGAAGAGTGAAAGAACTGGGAAAGATGTTTGAAGGAGGGGGACCAGTGTTTCCTACAACTTCCAAGAATGACACGGACTCAGGTAGTTATACGCATTAAACATATTTTTATAAAACTGAAGATTTCGACTTGTCAGTGAGTTCGCGGTGCTCTAAAGTCTGATTTATAAAGACTTTATAATTTTATTCAATTTTCAGCCCTTCGCTCTAACGAAGGGCTAACGCTCGAAACGTCAGCACTTGGCTCTTTACGGAGTCCAATTTACCTTTAGTGATCAACTCTGTCAATAAACCGAACAAGTATTAATACATGCTGACGTTGATTCGTCTCAGGCTTAAAAGACGTTAATTTGTCATTATCAAAATAATTTATCGGACCATCGAAACGCTGATGTTGTTGTGCGCATGTGTAAGGTACTGGCCAGGCCGTGGGTAGATGTCCGAGTGTGTCACTTGCTTTAAGTGTTTCTCTTATTGGTTTTCATCGACTGGCTTACTAGCTTTTCTGCTTTGTCTTTTGTTGTAGCTGATGGTGCTCCCTTGAGTGTTCGCAAGTTCAAGGCAATTTTTGAACAAGATCGACACTCCACTGAGAGAGCTCGTGAACCAGGTACACGCTGCATCAGTTAACACCGTAATAGTATTGAGAATAAACATCACTAGTACTCAGTCCCTAGGGAAATGACACAATAGGACATTCTCACTATGGCGTCATTTGACTAAAACTACCAGAATCCTTCACTTTTTTGTTTTCTCATGCTAATTAGAGCTATTGTTCTTTGCTCTCCACTGGGATTACAAAATTTGAATTTGAAAAGGAAAACAAAATGAATTCTGGTAGTTGTAGTCAAATGACGCCATCATGAAAATGGCCCATTGGCAATTCATGATTTACACTGCAACGTTAACCCTAAAAGCATAAAACTTGTGTTAATTTATCTTTCTTTGACTTTAAAGGTTTCCTCTAGAAAACCAGGACACCTCTTGAAACAATCAAAACGCTGCGTTTAAAGGGGTCATTAAATTTTAATAGGGAAAGAGGATAGGTGGAATATTGATCAACTCCCAAAATTCTTGCTCTTCCCCCACCCCAACCTTGGAATCTCATTTTTGTTGGATGCCCCACCCCATCCCAAAGATAAAGAGAGAGAAGAGATGGAGAGAAGAGTAGCGGAGAGGAGAGGGGAGAAGAGGAGTGTAGGGCAGAGGAGAGAAGAAAAGGGAAGAGAAGAGAAGGGAAGAGATGAGACGAGAAGAGAAGGGAGAGTTGGGTCACCCTTCATACCAAATAACACAGTTTGTTTTCCCTCCACTGCAAATGACAATCAGACCATCAGTTTCCTTTATTTTAGGTGATTATCTGCCCCCTCCGCCCCCCCCCCCGAAAGCCACTTTTTTCGAATGCCTCATCCCCTCTCAAATTCTACCAGCCCACCCCATCACACACTTAAAACATCAAGAGCTCCCAAGTTTTCCGCAATCATTGACGAAAATAGAATCGAGTTTCACTTTAATTTATGAAACAATTGCTACAACTTCCTTCAGCTTGCAAAATGTCATGCTCACTTCTGCATCTTATCTGACAATTCAGTTCGTTTGGAGACTTGAAGTTCTTGCGTAAGAGTCAAGTTATTGATCTGATGAGCGTATCCATGATTCTTAGTTTCAGGGCGAAGACAGGATTTAACTGGTCCTCCAAGAGGCATTGTAAAAAACTTACGAGGACTTTTTGAGAATCCTGACGGTTTTGAAGCAAGGAAAGGATGAGGTAAGTTTATGCTAAGTAGTAAAACCCTCTTTTGATAGTTTCCTTACACTTCTACGCGAAAAACTGAATATTAAAAAAGAAATAGCTGTAGGAATTAAGACTTTTACTACCTTCCAAAATAGCTTGGAGCATCTCCTTTAATATGCACTTGTGACGTTTTTTTCTTCTAAGTTATTTTCGTTCTTTTCTTTGTTTTGTTATTGTCAATTTGTGCTAGTTCAATCTTTTACTGTCAAAACTAGAAAAAAAAAGCGTATCTTGTGACCTAGCTAAGAATACTACGAATACTGTACTAGTATTCGTAAATCGTTGATAGTAATTGGTTGATTCTATATTTATAATATTGTTTTAAATGTTTGCACTTTGGGTTTAAAAAATAAAAAAATATACATAATAAAAGGGTATTAATGTAATGGTACTCGGGACAGGTGATGGAATGTCGAGACATAGGTATGGCATCTCTGTCATAAGGGAGTTGGCTTTCACGTAACATTGTTGTAAAACAAACTAGTATTCAGTAAAAGCAACAAAACCTCTGAAAGATTTTTTAAGTTAAGTGCTAGAAATGTGAATGAAAATATTACAGAATAAAACAGAAGAGAAAGGAAAACACTAACGTGTTACACTACTTACATAATGAATTAAAAACTTATTAAGATGTAATTAAAACTTAAAAAGATATTGGTACAACTGAGGCTGTACCAAATAGTAACAGCTAGTGTCACGTTGGTCGCATTGGAAAGGATCGATTTTGGTTGATATTACCGACTAAAACTATGAAAAAGTATCGAAGCCATGACTGACTGGATTAACTAACGAAAAGCAAGAATTTCCCAAGTTTATGGTGACCAACTGTAACCCTTAATCAAAATTCGAATTTGTTTGAAGCAAGAGATGTCTTATTTAGAGATATATCCTTGTTGACATTCGAATTTATAAGTAACTATTAGATATTAAATTTGTATTAATTTGAATTACTTTAGTTCAGATTAGAATAGAGCGGTATTAAAGCGTTCATATTTAGTATTTCCTTGTTACGTCCAACAATTAATTAAATACTTGTGAATTAAAATTAACACCAATTACAGAACGGTACAGCCAGATGAAAACTTGATACAAACCAATCTTGTATCTAAACTGTACTGTTCCTTGTCGTCCGAGGTTCAGGTTTTAGACTAAGAAGTTTTATTTTTCTTTAAAAGAAATGTGTTGTTTTTAATTTGCAGCTCAGTCATGAATTCAGCGACTGGACGTTCCAAGATCAAAATTAAAGAGAAGAAATCAGTGAACTTAACCAATGGAAATTCAAGAAGATAGCGCAGAATGGATGACTGAAGAGCGGATCTATTGCATAAGTGTACACTGTAATTTCAGTTCCATTTTTATGGCTTTAAGGACTTTAAACCCAGCCAGAGACAAACTACGAGCCTTGTAATGCCCCTTAGACGTTTTTGTCTGTGGATATATAACTCCTAGCCTCCCTGGCAGACGCTGTTTTGGCTCCGTCGTCACGCAACCTTGCCTCCTCGACGAGATGGGGGGAAAGATTGCGTGATGAGCCAAAAGAGCGTCTGCGAGGGAGGCTAATAAGATCCTAAAGTGGAACTTTTTAAATGAAAGCTAAGATGTTTTGTGGCTCTGTTGTTAGGTTGGACATGTACAAAATGTTTCTAACTTTCAAGTGCGTGAATGAAATGCACATTAATCAGGTTTTTACGATATGATTAACAATTATCTCACGAGTGTGTGTTGGAAATGAGACGTTTGGTACCAACAAATCACGCAGTATCGATCTGGCTGTAATCATCCCACCCAACAAGCCCAAGTGAAATATTATTAAGATATTTTTATTTAGTAAAAACTATCGCTAGATTTTTGCTGATTTGGTTTGGCAAGGAAGATCAGAAGACGATTTAATGGCCGCTAATTGTCAGGAATGATGTAATGTCTGATGTCACATGGCCGCTAAGCCAATTAAACTCTGGAATTCCAATGTTCCAGTTCTTAATGATGTGTTTTATAGAGAGCCCATCAGGTTGTTGAAAAGTTAACCTGCAAGCAAGCCCCTTTAAGGCCAGCCACGAGATCGAGAGGACTATGGTGGGGCGGAAGAAAGTAGAGCTCTCCTTTCTCCCCCACCCCAGTCTTCTCGCGGCTCGCGCTACCCTCTCGCGGCTGAAGAGAACTTGCTTGCAGGCTACTGAAAAGTTCGATTCAGTTCCTGGGTTTTATGTCTAAAAACAAAAACCGTGAAGTCTTCTCTTGATCAGTCGTAAGATGAACTGAAAACATCTCTTCTCACAAGTTTTCAGCCAGATAGGGTCCTTCACTTTGAAAATGGAGCATTTTGAATTAAGGGTTTGCATGTGACGTTATGGCGGCCATGTTGGTGGAAGGCAACAATAAGATTTTTCGCCTCGGAGAGTTAACTTCCATTTTTATGCAAACTGTGTGAACAAATTTTCTTTTGTTTTGTCCACCAACATGGTGGCAATGCAAACCACCCATACCAGCCCCCTTCGCACACGCTCTTTAGACTCGTCACGCACTGAATGCGTGACGAGTCCCGAAGAACGTCTGCGAAGGAGGCTGAAGTTATATCGGCGTGACTTCCTTGACAAAGCTGTCTCATATAAAAGCAACGCAAGTTCTCCGGCGATTTGTAGCGGTCTCAACAGTTTAAGCATTTAGATAAATATTGATGCGGATCCGATGCAACAGTTTACGAGAGAAAACTAGTGACCTTTTCAGCGAAAAAAAAAAAAAAAAACAGAAAAAGAAAAAAGGATTCCATGTGTTTTCTTTGATTTCTGGCCGCCTTGTTCTTGTCCCTCGGACTGAGCTCTATAAATTTGTGTGGAATATTTAGACAAATAACCCAAGTACGGGACACTGGATAGACCTCGGACTTGGGCAATTCACTTTGTTTCTTAATTAATCTGCTACAAAACGTCAAACTCTTAACATCATTCAGTGAATTGTTTAGATTTTAATTAGTTTTATGGCATGATAGTGAAAACCGGCGGTACCCTATAGCTAGAATAAAATGTTTGGCATTGATGGCTTACTAAATTTTCTTACCCATGGTGTTCCGCGCGCGCCTTCGGCGCTCAGAGCTCCGCTATTAAAAAGTCACTTGTTTTAAGGACCGAGAATCACCAGTTGCAAAAGTATTGTAGTCTTAGTATAAGAGCATGCGTGATAAAAAATTAAGGCAAAAGAAATATAAGAGATATGGCTCTATAAAATACTCCCCTCCGAATTATTTCTTTTTACCTTTGTAACTGTGGAAAAATTATTGACCGGCCCATGGAGTAAGTGTCATTTTTTCTTCAGTACTCCGTTACCTTTTGCTCACAAACGGCAGAACTTCGAGGGAAGAAAACAGACAGACGGAAAACCATCCACTGGAAAAAAAATATGGAGTGAAATATGAATTCCTCTCACACCAAAAGGTCAGCTAGAGAATTAGCTCGCTTCCTTTTGCCAGTTTCTTTGACTTAGGGCGCTTTTTTGGGACTATTAAGGAATACACGAAATAGACGATGTTCATGTTCTTTGGGGTCTATTCTGTTTTCGGTCGAGAATAAACAATAGTAAACGGGGGCAGAATAAAACGAATACAGTTTACTCAGAATAAGGGGGATAGCGTTTTGGGGAAACTGACTGAACTGGCTAACAGACACAGGTAACAATTTAGACACAAACTTCTGTTAACATTTGGTACGGAGGAAAACATATCAATGTTGAAAAAAAGCTTTAGTTATAAACAACAACCTTTTCAAGCGGTTTACTGTGTTTACCCAGCATGTACTCCAGCTGCAAGGCAATATCATGTTATTGTCTATTGTAAATTAACTGATAAATATTTGAAGTTA
The DNA here is from genome assembly GCF_977016875.1 of Pavona decussata. NCBI lineage: Eukaryota > Metazoa > Cnidaria > Anthozoa > Scleractinia > Agariciidae > Pavona > Pavona decussata. The sequence continues at coordinate 393,664 of NW_028145561.1, forward strand.
AGTACTTACATCCAATTAAGAGTGCGTGATTGTCTCAAGCACGTATTTGAGCATGCGCAGGGTTTGGGTGGTCCGTTGAATTTATCTCAATCCTAACAGTCACTTGATTTTAAAACCATTTTACCTCTAACTAAAAAGTTATAATCACTGATTCCTAACCCGCAGTTCCATCCTTGTTTTTTCGTTGTATTTTAGGAATGCGTCGGGCCAAGTTCCAAAAGGAAGAAAAATCTGATTGATACGATTTAATAAGCTTTCAGGGAGATTTTACATTCCAACCCCATTCTTTCAATTCCGCGGCTGTGTCAAGAGATTTATCGCAACAAATTCTCACATCCCCCACTGACTATGCGTGTAAAAGCAGGCCGGGAAAGACAGCTCAACAAATCCCTCAGCTTATCCGTTTTGCGTGATTTACGTTGACAGCATTTTTTACGCGGAATGCCCGCAGGGCATGACGTGTCTAGGTTTCGGTCGGGTATCTTTTTTTTCTTCATCGTATACACAAATGTGCACATTAATTTATGCATTAAAATATGTCCTCCCCTAGTGGGGATGTATTGTTCTGATTGTCTTCAACAGAAGCGGCCTAATCAAAATCTATTTTTCAGGCACATATCACGAGAGAGGGGACCCACTCATCACTTCCTGTGTGACGTCAAATCATCATTCGATTTATTCATTAAAACTAGATTAAATTCTTCCCTCTCCCAGAAGGGATCTATTGTTTTGATTGTCTTGAACAAAAGCGGCCCAATCAAACTCCATTATCCGCGCGTATATCACGAGGGAGGGGACCCACTCATCTCTACTTGTGTGACGTCAAAGCAAATCATCATTTGGAAAAGTTGTTTTCGTTCAATGGCGGCCACATGTCTGAATTTAGGACTCCGAATCTGCCGTTTTCAGAAAGAAAACGAACGTTTTTCGAGCGGTAAATCGAAATAATAACTTCTAGGTAGTACTCGAAAGTTGAAACGGTGGAAATTGTGTGAGTTCACAGCGAAGAAACTTCACTTTTACAAACAGATCGAATAATTCAAAGCCAAGGAAGCCAGACCAGTTCAGCGGGGTCATGACGTTATTGCAGAGTTATTCCCGGTATGATTCCCAGTAACACAATGATAAAAATCGTTATCGCAGAGTGATTTCCGGTATGTTTCCCAATAACACAATGACAAAATATCAAGCAGTCTCTCTGAATAAAACCATTGAATTATTTCAATTGCGAAGGGAAGATAGTTTTAAAAATCTGCGAAGCATACAATGGAAAATAAATGGGGCTACATTAAGCATTCCGTGTAATGCCTTAGAGGGGCATCTTGTTTATAAGAAGTTTTAGATTTCCTGTATTAATTGCAAACGTGATGAATTGAGGGCAAGCCAGGTCATCATTTACAACTTTTCCTTATATTTATAAATAGTCGTCTCGTCGTGGTGCAGTTGTTACGTGGCAAACTAGAACTTTATCGAAAGCCCACCATATTTATCCGTGGATCCCGGCGTGACTCATAGAAGGCCTTATATGATAATTACAGTGCTATGAACAAGGTACGGTTATTAGACGCTTAACATTCAACCCAAGGGAAATGAAAGCAAATTGTGTTTGCTTCACAGCTGAGCACGTGAGCAATGAATTTGGCAAAATTATACTCTATATGTTAAGGGTACTGGACACGACGAATTACTAATATGTTTGCCATTTTGTCAGTTACATTGGCAAAGAACTCAAAGACACTCTTGTACAACAAAATCTCACTTTTTTCGCTTTACATTAGAATATTGTTTTAATTCCTTATGATAATAATGCAGTATGCTTACATTCAACACCAGACAATGGGGCGTGATTGCGAAGAGGCCGCCATTGTGCTGAAAACGGTATATCAAAACTATTAAAACACGTCCAATTACAAAAAGTGTTCCCTCTTGGGAATGGATCCAATACCTCTGATCCCATTTGATACGCAACTGATCAGTACGTAAAGTTATAGGCTGTAAATATATGATTTCTACATCTTCCTTCAAGGTAAGAGTTAAAGAAATCGTTTGTATAATAGCTTTAATAGAGACAATCAGTCTCGGTATGTCGGGGAATTTCATCATTTGAGCCGAAATGTGTGGTGTAAACTGATGAGTTCAATTTACAGCGAAATTGAACGTTGAGTCCTTCGAATGTCTTTGTTGTCTGAGTTTAATAGGCGGCCGCTGTATCCATCTGTTCGCTACTTATGATTTTTCAGGCCTGTGTTTAGAAAGGCCGCTCTATTCCGCAATCGTACAAAACAGTGATGCTAACCTAAAATGTTTGTCTAACAAATGCACGTGTCTCAGTTCATTTGGCTGTCTTTAGCCCAGACCAATCAATCCAAACTATAAATCATTTCCGCTAAGGATTGACTTTCTTTTTATGAGACATCGATTCCTCAATTATAAACACCCACTCTTATCCAAGTCCTTTCCGCTCAACAAGGACCCCCTGGTGTCTTGAAAATTGAAATACTAACAAAGACCTAGCTCTGGAAGAGATGGAGGCGGATGAATTTAATTCATTGTCACGTACAAAGATCGCACAAAATCAAGCGAGTTTATTGCCGTTTTTAAAGTGGTAACTACTCCGAAAAAACTTCTTTTTTGTAATATTTAGTGTTGTAATTGTTAGCATTTTACCTTAGCTTGTTACCTTTCGTGCATCTCTCTGAGTTCAGCGCATTGTTTGTTCTGTTACGTTTGACGATGATCTTGTAATAAGAAACGCGAAATATTACGATACAGTTTTGTTTGTTGTCTATTCTTGTGTTTAGTTCGCAAGATATTTTTCGTAGTAATTTCTATTTACATTTTTTTGCATCTGGCGGCGGGAAAAGGTTCAGCTTGCCGTTTAATATCCGAGGGTATTCAGTATTAACTCAACGCCAATTAATACTTAGACTGGAAAGGAGCATTAGATTTTCTGACATTGAAAACTATCTCGTGGCGCAATGAGCGAGTGAATCAGTCTGATTTTTTTCATAGTGCCGCTATCACTAGCTAATGACACTAACAATGGTCGAAGAAACATACACTGCTTTATAGTTAATTCTCTGATCTATCATTTGTCATTGTTTTATTCACTATAGTTCTTTGAATACCAAGTTAATGTATTTAAACAGAACTTCAAATTTTCTTAGATATATAGACCTTCCAGTTGATTAGATTCAACTCGCTACAAAACTTTATATTCATCTGGTTCGTGCAAGTCCACCAGATCAGTCTCTGCCGTTCCGTGACCTGTGCTTTACGGCATAACTTTATGAAATAATCTTAATAATGGAAGGCCTTACCACATGGATCAGCCGCCAACTTAATCCGTTTAATAAGAAATATTCCGCCAATTTAGTATGCCACCGAAACATTTCAAAAACCTATCCATTTCATAAGAGTTTCCCGTGCTTATCTGTTTGGTTGAGGGTTGAAGCTCCGCAGCCTGCAAAATTGTCCTTTATAGAGTTGCTATTTATACAGTGTAGGATTAGTACGAATTCTATTTATAGGAGTATAATTGTCTCTTTATTATACCAAGTGAGCTGCCTTAATCAATGACACCAAATGAGAGAATACATACGTTAGTTGTCTCCTATGATCTCAGATAATATAATTTATTTGTGTAATTCGTACACTTTAGAAGAAAATTTAAGTTAAGGCTCTCTTGACCATTGATGTCATGTGACGTAATTTATTTATAGAAAAGTGCTGTTGGAATTACCATATTGGATTTATTTATATTCCTATAGAATCACCTCAAATGATTTTTTTTCGGGCTTTCTTTTCGAAGCTGCTTAAAGGGGAAGTATTATGAGAATTTGATGTCATTTGAAAGGTATTACCCTCACTATTTATTATTATTCGTATTGTTTTTAATGTAAAAACTGTAGTATGTTTCTATTATTGCACTTTTATTATTCTTTAATTTTTTTGCTGTTTAGTTGCACGTTATACGCCAGTTAGTTGCACGTGGCAGTGACCAACTCAAAAGCCTAAGCTCCTTTGGTCACTGCGCACATTTTACTTTTCACATTTATGTAATTTAATGCTATCTTTATATTACTTTTCTTATATATTGTAACTTCCTTTTGTTGTGAGCCATTGAAAGTGCACAATAATAAAAACCTTAAAACCTTGAAAACCCAAAAACGTTTGTCTGTCAACAGAAACAAGAAAATAATTATCTAGTTTTGTTTTAAATTATCACCCCAGTGAAACAAAACTGTAGATTAGTGCCTCTGGCCAGAGACAGAGTAGATCGGAATGGATTGGAACTTGAAAATTGTTAGGCTAATGTTTTTCAAGTTTTCGCATTTTTGTTTTCAAAATGCGCTAGAATAGATCAAGAAATGTTCCTTTCGAGAATTGAGTTTATTTCTTTCCTCTCGTTGTTCTAGAGTTATTTTGTAGCTAAGTTAAGGTCTTATTTCACCATTTTAAAGAAAAGAGGTCAAAAACACCATGACACTTCCCCTTAAGTTGCGTACATAAGTGCGATGATAACTCATTTGTCAATTTTGGTCAACATGCCTATCAAACCTTCGTGGTCATGGCAGCGCAAATTTCATGCAACAAAATTTCACGTGGAATTGTTTCCAATAAAATCTAAACAGCTTCTGAAAGCCTCGGTCCGTCATTTATAAGACGTTGAGGCGGTGGGCCGGTGGTATCCACCCTCCTCACCCACTGTAGGATTTTGTTAATAACATTGAAGTTAAATTTAATTTTTCAGTTCTCAGTTCCAAATGATCGCAAGATTTTTGCCCAGCAATGGGGATATCAGAGTAATCAGCCTTCAGACGAACACGTCATTGTCTGCGCTTTTGTTTCCCTTAATAAATGCAAGTTTGTTAAATAAAACATTAATTAATAATGATTATTCGTCCACAGCCTTCAGTCGATCTCAATTACTGTGCGGTTATTCTCATGTTATGCCTGAAGACAAGGAACAGGGCACCAAAAATCCAAGAATAAACCGCTGGCTGGAAGGAGTGGAGACTGCCATAAACGAGGGAACCTTATACGGCGTTGGCGAGGCGGAAAGATCTGTAAGTGAAAGGAAAAAAAAAACATCTTTTGCTCCCATACTGATTAACCTACAGGCTATAGACACGGAACATAAATTAAACACAAACCAGTATATGTAAGTCAGGATATTGGATATCTGTTCTTTCGAAATGAGTCATTGCCTTGCAAAAATAGCTACAAATACATAGTAACCAATTGAACTGGCACAGATCCATAATGTCGATATCAATCGTGTGTATTGTGCGCACGTAATTATGACTACATTTCCGGTCTAACTCATGTTGCCCTCAAAATTAAATTAGAACACAAAGAATCCGGTTGAGCCGGTTCTTCATGTCAGAAAAAAAAATGACTAAATAAATAAAAATAAAAGGTCGTAAGGATTAGTATTCATCGTGTCCGAGTTTATGCCTAGCGTGCAAAGACAAGCACCCGTTATCGATTGCTAAGAGGAGCCTGTTGCGTTGGGCCAAGCCGTTTGATAAGTAAGTAATGTATATATTTTTTTCACTAGGGTGAAAGGACTAGAAACCAAACCCTGAAAAAAAAAAAGGAAGCGAGAGGGACAGAGAAAACAACGTTGCGAAAAAAAAAAAAAAAAGTAACCGGAGAATAGTACAATTTATAACTTTCAAAATAATCCGTTCTTAGTTTGAATCCCTTGCGGTTGATTTCCTGACCGCCTACCAGTCGTAGAATTACATATTTATTCCATCATCGCAGGTCGAGTTGATTTGAAGATAACGCTCGATGATGTTATTATAAAGAATTAAGAAAGTGGAATTTTTAAGAAAATGCCTTACACTAGTTTCATATATTTGGAACACGGAAGGAAAGCTTTTTGTTAGTAAAGGAAGGATATCAGTCAATACCTTTATAGCGCTCATTCTGCAAGTTGCATATTCACATGTGGCGTCTTTTGCCTACGGCAAATTTTTATTTACATCTTTTTTTAATGCCACCCCATTGCCTTATCACCTGCCAATAGCCCACTCGAACGATGCATTGATCAATTTTTGTTCGCTTGAACGGTACGTAATGGTCGTCTCCAATTGCTCCTTATTATACAAAGGTACATTGTTAACAAGGAAACCTTTTTTGTTTTTAATAGCTAACTTCGTAGACTAAGTGGGCAAGAAATACAAGAATAAATAAAAAAAATCCTAGATTATCTTGGTGAACAAATAAGCTATTTTTATCTCTCCACCTGTTTTCCGGCGAGCTGGCTGTCACGGGCTTTACTTCCTGAGGTTCTGTAAGCTTTCAGCTGAAAGGTTAAAATATTCTTTTGAGCAGCGACTCTTTCATTGAAGAGAAGGCATTTGTTTCACGAGCTTGCGTGTGTTATAATTTACCGGCAGTAATCATTCAGATAGGTAGGTGTTTTGAAACTGTGTAATTCATATGCCATGGAAAATGCATACGTTCGGAAATCAATTCGGTCATTACATGAGCGGCGTCGCTCAAAGCGTCAAATGTGTAAACAGAACGGCGTTTTAATGGCTTATTCCAGACTCTCTTTTGGTAACAAATTCAGGATTTTTCTTGGTTCGCGGAAGGAAAGAGTCAACATCTTTTTGACGAAAATTGGGTAAACAACAACAAAAATAGGAAATTGAAAAGTCGACAGAAAGAGAAATTATTTCATCAGCGCCGCAGTGGCTTTCAGCAAGTCAGCTGGTGGCATATGTTCATAGATTTTAATATACTGAAACCCGATCTTTTCTGAATAGTACGCTACACATTCTATCAAGAATGGCGGTACATTTTTACATCCTTTTAACTGTACTGTCGTCATGAGTTAAGTTACATCTGATTTCGCGAAATTCAAGCCGCGAAACGTCAGACATGTTTTTCTTTGCATAGTTATTTGTAATCTTAGCTGTTGTAATAGTCCAGTCTTCCTCGGCTGTCGCGATCTCAGCGGTAGACATTATAAACAAGACTATTTTTCCGATTTACAACCAAATTATATAACTTTTCAAATTGAATTTTCGTTTTCTAGCGCGATTCACAAGGCGTCCTCATACACAAGACCGATTTATTTCAATCGAGAGGCTGAAAAGCTATCCGGCTTGCTATGTTTGGTGAGTGGAGAATTTTTCGATTCACTCGGCCCAGGCGAGATCGCACTTCACAGAAATTGTGCCAAATTTTATGTTTGTGTATGTCTAATTACATGTCGAATTTTTTGTCATACTGTTTTCGAATCGCGGTCTCTGCTTTTTACATACAATATCAACTCAGTCATAGATGTTTTCTGCCAATTTTGGCTTAGACTGTAGCAGACTGGCAATATACTGGTTGAACATACTGCTCGCTCACAACTCACTGATATCATTTGGTTAGTTTTGGTTAAAACCAATGTTGTTTTTTCAAATATGAATTTTGTGTTTATTTTTTTCGTAATACCTCAGTAAATAAGCTATGTTATCTAAGTAATGGTATTCACGAACACTCAAAGAAATCACGTTCAAAATTAAGTCATAATCTTACGGGATAATTGGTGGGATTAAAAAATGGCTGTCAATTCTTTTGTGCTCCAATTTAGCATAATATAGAATCTTATCTCAATTCAAACTGACGTATTTCGTGTCCCCTTCGTTTGGTTCAACTGAAAGCCTAAAACTACGACAAATAGTACACGGCAAACAGTTTTGTCATATTAATAAGCGCGGAAAATAAACGAGTAAATAATACTTAGCCTTTTAAGGTTTTCAAAGGACAAATTAGCGTTTACTCACTAACATGACGAATTGATTTCGGACCTGTATTGTGCTAGTAATATAATATTGAGAAAACGATTCTTCGCACACAATTACGTATACGCTGACGCAAGAGTATAAAAAAATTGAACTTCTCTGTTGTAATGACAAAAAGGAAATCATACTATTTATTTTAACAAAGACACGAAGGGAACCGAGCGAGTCTTATTTCACAAAGTTGAAGCGAAATCGAGTGAACGGAATATTCACAGACTTGTTCTGCAATTGACTATTGTCTCAGCGACCGAGTAAGTACACATATATACTGAAAGTAATTGAATTCATCCCAAATAATTTGCATATGACTTCAGTTTTAATCAAGGTCCGCGAACTCATTCATTCACACACGAATTTATCCAGGTATTAATGGTTATTTTGTTTTTATTCAATCGTACAGGTGAGGTTGAACCATAAAGGGCAAAACCAACCTTCGTTGCTGGTTTATCGCTCGTCTTCAAGAGACGATATCTGTGAGACAAACGGAAATATCGAGAGCTTAGATCTTGAGAATCTACATGTACACTCGAGACACTTTCCTCCTTGCCCAGAATTCAGTGATACCACAACTTTGACGTTACCGAATGTTCCAAAGGGATCTGGTCAAAGATTGGTAACGCCGAACAACAACACATTGAAAATCATCGATTTGGATAAAGCAAAAAACGAAACTAAGTTTGTGAGAAGAAAAGGTATTCAGATGGAGTCGATCACTTCTAATGACGGTGAACAAGTATCCATCGCAAATGCTGTCAATCAATTATCTTTTAATAACGACGACGACGAGGGAACTTTAAAGAAAAATACGCCTTTAATAAAAAGATTTGGGACTGTTGTAAATAACAATCACATGGATCTATTCTCCAACGATGAAACGGTTGGTGTCCCCGTCCAAACACCAACGTCGCCTTGTCGTGAGAAAGGACATTTTGTATTGCCTTCGCTGATAAACTCTGAAATGCGTCATCATACTGTTCAAGAAGTACCGAGCATCACCGTGTGCCAGGATGGGGAGTCTCGGGCGAGTAAAGTCACACAGCAAGATTTATCTCTAGATCCCAGATTCCTCATGCCAACTGAGGTAAGTCAATCTATTTTAAGACCGAAGTCATTTACTTCGTAGTCTTAAAAAGTGATTTCTTTTTAACAATTTAGATTAGTATACCTGGTCATTTCATGGTGACAACGAAGGTTAATTCTCTTTCTTAAGGGTTTCTGTTGAATTAAATTCCATGTGTGAGCAGTGTGAGCAATGTAATACATCAGTGAATTTAGTGCCCTTGGAGTGATATACAATGTGAGGATGATTATCTGCCACTGCGTTATTCATCTTTGGAATCTTTAATTACTTCTGGTTCTATGTTATTGTCTAGTGGAAGAAACGTTATTATGTTCGGGTGAATCCGGTTATTTCAGAAAGCCTCGCGAAAAGACCACAAGGTGATGCCGGGTAATTTATTAATAAATTTATCGAAACTCATACAGAAGTTTACATTGTTTAATTCCATCTTGTAGTACTAAAAACCGTGAAATTACAGCCTCATAAAAGAAAAAGATAAAAAAAAGGTTTTACAGCTGGCCATACTAAGTTCTACTATTAAAGAAGTCCCTTCCGGAGACGATTTCTTGGAACTAAAATTCGTTTTCGAATTTTTCAAAGGAACATGAAATTTTGAAAAAGGACTACAAAATCCCAGTTTTCCCAAAGGAAAACAAACTTTGTTGATTGCCATCTCATATCCTTTCTTCGCCGCCAACAGTGGTGTGTCCAGGATCTCTCAAATTGGAAACAGAAAAGAAAAAATTGATCCCGAAAATACAACTCGTGGAGAGTGAGCGAGATAGGGAGCAGTTCCTCTCGAATTTTATATTAAGTTCTTTTTTCTTTGCCGTTCTTTCTCCCTTCTCTGTAGTAAACAACAGGGTACCGCCATCGTTGTTTGTTTTATTACTTTGGATGTAACTAATTTTAAAGCACTGGAACGTATCTATTTATCTTTTCTATCATTTTCGTTGATTGAACGTCAAGATCTTCAATCAAAATAGCCTTCGAGGAAGCTCTCTGTTAGGACTGAGACGGAGGACCTGCCCCCGCCCCAATCCTCTCGCGCCTCAAAGACATGTCTCGTTTAGGCTTGCTTGCGGGCTTACCATCAAAAGCCCTGAAACGGCCTACAAATCAATGGCTTTCTCTAGCGAAGAATGAAAGAAAATCATGATTTGCGGACACAGAAACAAAGGGAAAACGATTTACTTTCAGCTTAAACTTTTGGCCCCTTTGTGAAAGTGTTATGTAGGGCTGATTTCAGTAACACTTACATGACTTGAGGGAGCGTTTACCCTTGATTGATATAATTTATCTATTCCTTATAAGGCGAGTGTTGAAGAAGCCAGATATCTGCTGGCGTCCAGACGAGGATCGCTTCCATGTGCTGGTCGACACATGCGCCGTAGAAGTCTTGATATGGTCGTCGAGGAACAAGGGAATGATCCTTCTAGTGGAGATAGAGCCATGACGCCAGCATCATCTCTTGGCGTTCCTCGCCACAGAAATAGGTCTCGTAGCCTTGATAACAGCCTGGCATCCAACGCCAATTTTGCTGCTTTTAAAGAGTCCCTTAAGGTGAGCCGGTGACCATCATGAAAAACTTGATTAAACGATGGTTATACGTGAAACAAATGCGCAACAAAACATGCGAGACAAGCGCAAGCTAAGCACTTGGAAACACAACGAAATAGAAAGTTTTTTGTTTTTAGCGTCGGCGCTTAAGTCTATGTCATGGAAGTTCACATGTAAGTTCGCTTTTGCCTGAGCTTTTCTCGCCGGTGTGAATCAACTCTATATCACGGTAAGAGCACAAAATGGACAAAACATAAGCGATGAAGTGAGAAAGTCTTAGAGCGATGGCAACAGTGTTTGTAGAGAAAACAAGACAAACAGTTCAGTGAATACGTACTGCACTGCTAAGGTCTCACAACTGGTTTAAACATAAAGGTACAGAGCATGCCATACTGTATATTTCAAAGACAAAAGTACAGTTAATGATCACCTTGGTAAAACAACTTAAATTATATACAGAAACAAAGGAAAAAATGATCGTAAATGTGTTCTGTAGGGTTGATCTCAGTATCACGAACAAAAGCCATTTACAGCCTTGAAGCTGTTCCGCAATCTCATTCCCAGAGCCCGCGTTACGCTGGATAAGGGAAACGCGGGCTCTGGGAACGAGATTGAGAATCTTGTCATCCGAAACGCTTTATCCCAGAGTCTCTCGTTTCCCGTTCCGATGGATAAGGGTAACGCGGGCTCTGGGAACGAGATTGGCTGTTCCGTGTTTTCGTGTGCGAGCGAGCATGACAAGGATTGAAAACAGTCTTAACTACTCTACTTACTGACTCCAGCTAACGGTCACGTGATGCGTTTTGAACTAAATTTTCGGGCCAAAACACGAGGACAGAATATAAATAGCTTGGAAAAAATTGGTGAGGATGTCAGTGCGGGGGCTTTGGTTTTTAACAGTGAGATTTCATGAAGGGTTAAAATTACAAAAAAATCTGGAAATGATTGTATGTGTTTTTTTTCTGTTTTGTGTTTTCGTTTTTCTTGCAAGAACTTTTTTCTTTAAACTAATTACCATTTGAAAGATTTTATTATTATCCTCATTTTCATAGGGTTGGTCACGTGTCTCTGATTTATAAAAGGGCTTCTCATTAACTCTACTTCTTCATTAAAACAGGGATTTCCAGTGGTAACTTATAACTGTTTTGAAATTAGCCTTCTCAGCGCGTCTCACAAGATTTTTGATATTTCATTCTTTCAGTTACGAAATGTCAAGAAAAATGTGCTTGGTACATAGATAAAGATGATCAGTCTCCAGCATACAGCCATCAAGCTTGTTCCATAGGAAGCTGCCTGTCTCGATCAATATTGACCAAGCAATTGCATCACCGTCTTTTGCTGCGTGTTAAATTTCTTTGGCTATCCTGCCCGCGGCTTTCATAGCCGCTAGGATCGAGAAACTGTCATTGGCAAGAGCCTTGCTTGAAGACTTGCAATGAGGCCGGTGGATATAGGAGAGATAGGTTATAGCCGCAGTAAGGAGGGGTGGGGGACGGTGGTGAGAGGTCTATTTGTGAAGAAAACCACGCAAAGAAAGAAAAAGTTGACTTGTGAATTTTTTTTACTAATCAGTGTTTGTTTTTGAATGCGTTTTGATAAATTAAATGGAATTTTTTCAGCATATATCTTTCCCTGTACCGTGTCCCCTTACACTGTTAACTTTTCTAACGCAAAGACTAAGATAAGAATTTTTAACGTTGTTTTTACTTTTTTCACTTGTAAAATAATCTTTGTTTTAGCCTAATTTGTACATTTGTAGACGATCTTCAAGAACACTGAAAATAAAGAATGAAAAGAAAATTTGCTAAATAAGAACACGAGGCAATGTCTAGTCACGTGATTATTTCTGTCACACAGACGTTGGCTCATTTGTTCAACAGGAAGGCCGAAATTATATTGAATTGAGGGATGGTTTTAGCTTGGCGTTATTTTGTTCTAACTATACCATCTTTTAAAACTGATTAAAATATATTAATTTCACATATTTCACTTTTTCACTTTCATCTCTTTACCTCTACGGTTACGTATATTCCGACTCAGTGAATGATCAGCTTCAATTTGGCTTAATAGCTCAGTTGATAGAGAACAACACCAGTATAACATAACAAAAAGTTCAATGTTTACTATTTTTCTTGCGGGATCTTTGCCCCCGGGGGGGGGGGGGGACTCCCATATGAAACAGACGGGGATGCTCGTCGTCTCGCTTGGGGGTGAAAATTTTAGATTTTGGTCTCGCCTAGGGTGTTCCGGGCAAAGCGCCAATATTTTAAGCCGCCAAGGTCTCGTTTAGGGTTCCGTGAAGAAACACAATTACGCGAAGAGAAACAGAAGTCAAATTTTCTTTTTAACTTGTTTTCTTTACTGCATTAGGGGTCAAAATTTGCTTAAGCCACGCCCAAATTGGTTTCCTTTAAGTGTCACAAAAAGCTTGAGCCACGCCCAGATGATCTCCTCTAGGGGTGAAAATCAAAATTTCCGACGAGCATCCCCGTCTGTTCCATATGGGAGTCCCCCCTCCGGGCTTTGCACTTTATGATACGTGTATACGCGTGCGCCGACCGTCTTGCACAAGTTTGTCATTGATTAAAGTGCACCTAACCTTCAAAGTTTTGTTTTCTTAAATAAATCTTTGCACCTGTTCGAAACATATTGCGCTATTTGGCGCCTTTTTCAACCAAATCTTGACTTTTAAAAGGCTGTAAAAGTTACGAAATCTAGCCATCATCTGTCCCATGACCGAGCTAGTAAGGGGTATGGGTCTATTCCTTACTTGACGTCACTAACCGATTTGCATTGTGTTAAGTCTTTTTGAAAATGCATGCAAAGCAGTTTGTGACATCATGTAAGGAATAGACCCATGCCCCTTACTAGCTCGGTCATGGAACAGATGATGGCTAGATTTCGTAACTTTTACAGCTTATAAAAAGTCAAAATTTGGTTGAAAAAAGGCGCAAAAAGGCTCAGTGCGTTTCGAACAGGTGCATAGATTTATTTAACCAAAAAAAAATTGGGGGTTAGGTGCACTTTAATACCCTTGAGATAGCGTTTGCTGATAGGACAGGACACTGTCCGTGGGAACACTTCCAAATCTGGAGGATGTAAAAGGAATTCTCGCCACCTGATCCTCTCTAGGCACTAAGGTCACCATAAGGGACTTAGGTTCTAGTCCATTAATGTGAGACACTTTCAGAACACTGTACATTTGAGCAGGTGAGTACAGTGTTCTTTTTATATCAAGCCATATTTTCGGTAAGAAGGACGCTAAAAACCTTGCATTGCGTGACCAAGAGCTCTACGTGGCGCACTTGTTTGCTGAGGAGATAAACACAGAGACGGATTTGGTTGGAGAAAATTTGGCCACCGAAGGTGACGAACTTTATTTTCAAGATCTGCCAATATATAATAAGCTAAATATCTCTTCAGCAAAAGGTGGAGGAAAAAACCGCCACCCACTAAGATAAGAAAGAGAAACACAGTAGGAAGTAATTCGCAGGCAGGCGGAAGGAGAGGTGGTGGAAAGATGCTGAAAATTGGTTCAAACCAGCGATTTGAACGACGTGATGGTGAGCGATCGAAAGGGGGCGAGCACATGGAAAAGCGCCCCTAAGAATGATATAGTCCGGAACGCCCTAAATTCTGATTGGCTGGAAATAAGATAGGCTTGGACCCTGCCGTACAGCTTCTACAGTTCCTTTTGGTCGATTTTTTTCTCTCGTGGGATACCCCATCCCTGAGTCATACTGGTGCATGCCAAGTTATCTGGAAATGACTTAAAGCCAAGTTGTTTACAGTGGGCAACATAATATGCTTTTCACATGTAAGTACAAACTAGTTAGCATAAGAACAGCATAATCTACATATGAAACTGAACAGTGAGGTTTGTATCAAAACACGGTCACCCCCAGCCTCGTTTACAATCCAGGGCTAGGTTACTTAGCACACAACTGCAAAATGGGCTATTCAGTATGCTATTTAAATGAAATCACAAATTAATAGTCTTAAATTTTCTTAACTGACAAAAGTCGCTCCCAGAATTATTACTGATTTTTGTTTAAAGCAAGCGTAGAACTAAGCAAAGGAAATTTGAAACGAAATATGTCCAGGAATAACTTATCTAAGACAAATATCTAATAAAGTCGTTTAGTGTACTTTATAAAGCTTATACAAATACCTCGCCTTTCACTTCGTCCTAAAAATTCCGGTTCAGCCAAAAAAAAAAAAAAAAAATTGGAGGCGTTCGCGGAATTTTCACAGCCCGATTTATTCTTACCATGGGTTTCAATATGGGCAAAGGAGAGTCCAGGGAGCAAAGACAGATTTGTCGTTAAATTATCTGGAACTAGATATTACAATAGTTGTTTACTTCCTTTTCCAAGGTCCCATTCTCATTTTTGGGCAACGACAAAACATGGACCCACGTTGTAAGGGAAACTTCAGCCTTGAAATAGTTTGAAACTCACACCTACCTGCTTGGACACACACACACAATGTACCTTCGCGTGGTTATTGTCTATCGAAATTTCTGTGAACAGTAAGTCAAGTGTTCGGGGGGAAGCTAGAGTTTACTCGTCGTGAGCACGATTCAAGTTCGAGTTCGAGCCAGGATTCAACTTCTAGTTTTCGATTCTCTTTTCTTCTTTTTATGTCTTTTGGTTGTTATTCTCGTTTACATAGTGATATACCAGTACTAAACAGAAAGAGTTAGGGGTGCGTTTCTTTGGGAGAATCCTAAAAGGGATTTGTGATCTTAAATCATTCGGATTATGTGCATCAAAGGCACCGACGAATCCTGGTCATTCGTCGGTTCCTTTGATGCATCATGATCCGAATGATCTGAGATCACAAATCTGTTCTCCCAAAGAAACGCACTCTAACTGTCTGGGTCATTATCGATCTCTAGATCCAGTACCGCTGTGACTCTCTGCTGCTTTACTGGGAAAGATATACGACGTTCCTCAGTGTTCGTGACCTTTCAAAGATTAACTGAGATATCTATTTGCATAAACCTGAAGCAGAGATCCCATTTCATATGATTATGCACCACAATAACTGGATGGATCTGGATTCAACAGAAAACGGAATGCTTGCCGTCCGCTGTCGTCTTGGAGCGTAAGACAACCGGCTGGTTGCTTAGGTAGTACCCAGATTTCTCGCTGACATATTGCACTGGACCAAGAGAAGATGAAGGTACCTTAATCCTCTCTTGACTGAACTCAGGAAATTGGAGGTAAATTTCAAAGTAAAAGGAGTGGCTTTTCTTCCGGTTTCCAGATTAAATTAGTTTTTTAAGACGCATTATTATATCATATTATGCGCCTGTCTTTTTCGAAAGGCGGCCGGTGATTGGTCAGACAAGGAACGACGATTTGGAATTTTCTTGTTTGCAAGAGTAAACAGAAACAAACAAATTTAGCTAAAATTATAATTAATTAAATGGAAATCAGTATAAAGAAACACAGCTGTAAATTTCCTGACAAAAACCTTAGGCCCACATGGGTTGCAAGAGGTACGTCATTTAAGCTGAGTGAATACGCCACGTTCACCACCAGCTCAAGAGGTGGCTTTTAGCTTTTTCCTGTCAATAAAATTCCTCCTCGTATTTTCTTTTTGATATTATGGTGTGTCTTCGCAGAAAAAAAATACTTTATCTTAAAAACAGGCACAAAAAGCCACTCCTTTTACTTTGAAGTCTATCTCCAATTTCCTGAGTCCAGTCTACTATTTCAGGGAGAAGCCTGGGTACTAACTTTTGCTGACGATCGTGAAAACGGCGTCAGTTGCCTGGTAACATTTGACTTGATGTCCAATGAAATATCAATAGCAAACAACCACGCAAAGGTACAAACAGGTTCAAACTATTTTGTAAGCGACCGTCACACAGTACCTTGACCACCGATTCGTAAAAATGATCGTTGTTTCTTTTTCCTCGCGATGGTCACCCACCCCTGACATCTGGTTGTTGCTCGCACGAAACATTTGGGGGTTTGAGCTCCGGGATGGCGGAGAGAATTATTTTTTTCTACCGACTACGGAAGCTTCTTTGGCAGCTTAGTTAACTATCCGATAACGTGTAGTTGAAACTGATGTATAAACTTCGCACGTATGCTTTTATTTTGTTGAGAAGAGAGCCGCGTTGAAAGGTCTTAAAAGCCTCCAGTAGATTAAAGATTGATCAAGATTGTGGTCAAATGTGGCAGGGATTTCACGGAAAATATAAGGGGGAAATACTATAAATAAACGTTTGAGGGTGTTCAAGCTCGTTCGCATGTTTTTTTTTTTGGGGGGGGGTAGGGGGGGGGGCACTGCAAAGTTGTTTGGCTAAAGCAGTGATTCACTTGTACACTTTGGACGGGTGAAAAGAAACCGGAAGTCGGAAGTCAGTTTTTTGTGGCGCGCGCACCGGTCATTACCTTGTCATAAACAATTTCCGTTATGAGGTCAGTTAGCGTAACGGAAGATCACCAAAACAATATGACGCTATCTTTCTGACTAAAACTATTCAATTAGCTCAATCGCGGTCTCCTTCGCAACCGTCGTTTGGGCTCCTCACGTAAGGCACTTACTCCCCCAACTTGCTTGACCAGCCCAAGGAGACTGTAGCTTAATCGCGACGGGAGGAAAGGTTTAAGAAATCTGCGAGGCGTACAATGGAAATAAACGAGGCCGCTAAGTTAGTCTTTATAATGGCTTTCTTGGTTTTTTTTTGTTTGTTTGTGGTAAGCCAAAGATCTCAAATCAGAAGATTCAGTAATTTACCTTGCAAAATCGCCACTATACATTGTTGAGACCGGCGGAGGTAATTTGCAAAACCCCGTACGCCGAAAAAGGCTTTCAGTGTTCTCTGTCGTTGTTGATATCGAGCGGCCGCCATTGCAAAGCTTAAGTGCCCGGGGTAGTCAATCGATAAAAATTGATATCGGAAAATCATTTGATAAATCGATATCTATCGATAAAATGAATTTAAACGATATCGATTTTATCGGTCAATCGATAAAATTCGATACTCATACGCCGACGAAGTGTTAATGTTATCGATTGTATCGGATTCATCGATCGTTATTGAATCGATAAAAATTATCCTGTTTCCGTTTAGGGAGGGTTTGGTTGTGACTCCTTAAATGTAGATTTCAAAGGCGGCAATGAAATGATTCGTTGATAAACACTGTACAAGAGACCAAAGAGACTGCATTATGATTTTCTTCCTGATTTTCTTCCTGATTGATTCTATTTCATTTAAATTGCCTATCACCCTTACACAGTTTTAATAAATTTCAAAAATTTATGCCTGTCTTAGACACTTTGCGAAGAAATAAATCGTATTCCATGTTTCGTTTTGTTTTTATCAGACGACAAAATCGCCCAAAATAGGCCGTTTTCCGCCACATTGAATCCAAAAAGGAGCAGTTGAGAGACTGGGAACAAGCTTGTGACGTCGACCCGGTATCTCAGCCACAGAGCATTTGCTCATTTGTCACTACATTCTCTATACTGAACTTGAATTGTGTCAGGAAGGTATGTGGTAGTTGAATATGCTGCCTTTTCAGTTATGTAGAAGGGTATAGTTCTGCGCGCTATGCTGTTCGATAATGATGAAGAAAGGAAATGTAGAAAGAAATAGATCGATTTCATGAAACAAAAGCGGGCCAAATCGGAAAATCGTCAATACGCTCCAAGCACTTCACAAACGACGACTTCATGCGTCGATTCTGATTTATTGATGAAGTGAGTAACAAGCCAATCCTCTCAAGACTGAAACGAGATGCTATCGGTATAACTGTGACTGCCCATGCTAAAGCGGTGACCACAAGTCCAGGTGTACTGATTTAAACTAGTGCCAAACATCGCCGCGAACGAGCGGTAAGAAATGTTTCCATATTTTTTTAAGCTTATAGGTACAGCCAAAACAAACCTACTGAAATAGGATTTTAATTATATAACAAGAATGCGAAGAAGCGAATGGAATCTTTTACTTCTGAGGCTGCTGTCTGTTGGCGATCGGGTGAAGGGTCACAGTGATATGATAAAGCTAGTTCTCTCTCTTTCTGAACTTTACGTGTATAAATTTGGGAGCAGGCTTTCCAAGAAGAACGGATCTTTCTTTTTAAAAAAGCTTCAGTCTTGAATTTGTCTGTGAAGAACGAATTTAAAAGTCAATCGAACCAGTGTCGGTCGATCGACATGTTCGAAATACTGCTTCAAAAGGTCGGCTTTTCTTACTTGGAAATCGAGATATTTTGAAAAATAACACATGCAACGGCTTTCCAAACGTTGTGCGGTTTTACTTCTCTTACTACCAGACCAATTTCAGCTAATAAACAATTTAAAAATGATAAAAATATCAACTGAACAAGCTTATATTTACGCCACCAAAAAAGTTTTCCTCGGCGGTCCGCATGTTGCCGCGAA
>NW_028145561.1:415000-425000 GCF_977016875.1 Pavona decussata
TTCATGCTTTGAACCGACAACGTTAATTGAAATAGCTGTATATCGTTTAAAGAACAGGGAAGTTGTTATAAGTGTCCCTGCGAGTTCTTTAATATCTTTTGGTGTTGCCGTTTCGACAATTGGAACGATAATTCAGTTTCGATCAGTAAAATCGATAGCCCTGATTCAGAAATCGATAATTATCGATTACTCACAACGTAATCTTCTATCGATTTTTATCGAATTTCGAAAAAATTAATGGATTTTTATCGATTGTTATCGAATGCTATCGATTATCGATATTATCGATTGACTACCCCGGGTTAAGTGCCACCGTTCAGCGAGCGTAAAATAATGAAGTTACTGCGTGCAAACTTCCGCTTCGATCCCTCTCCCCTAGCCACAAGAACAATCTTTACGCTTGAAATGTCGAATTTTTTCCCGAAATTATGGTGTGAGAAAGCCTTTAATATAGATGAATTGCGGACTTATAAAATCCATACTCGATCGCACTTGAAGATTTGTCATGGAGAACGACACCATGTGGCGTCATGTGGCGCCAGTGACGCCAGGCACATGAGCGAAACACTTCCCCCTTCACGTATTCCGGTTGGTAACGCTTCTGAGCCCATAGTCATTTTGCCTTTCCAAGATGTCGGCGTTTAAACGACTTCAGGTTTAACATGGTGAAGCATTCGAAAAGAACGGTTTTTTATACAGTCAAATGGAACTCCTTTGGACTCTGTGTAAGCACTGTGGCGTGAGTGCTAATCATTCGTGACGCTTTTACAATATGTGTTGATACAGCTCGTTGTTGTTGGCACCTCAACAAACAAGGATTCATGCAATGAAAGGGCGAGTGAAGAAGCTTTTCTGGTTGTTTCTCTCTGTGACGATTGTAGGGTGCCTTTTAGTGATTATTGCCTTTCAAATCGATTTCAGACATGTACACCTTTTTTCGCTTAACAAGCTTAAAACAACAGAAGTCGTGGATAGCTATTATGTTAATCGTACGGGTAAACACTGCGATCTTCACTTCGACTGGGGTGAAATGTGCCCCAAGTTATACACAGAGCTTGGAGGGAGATGCGACTTGATCAATGGAACACTTGACTGTCCTGATATTCGCAACAAAACAAACTCCACGCAACGACAATCGCAGCTTGTCATGACACGGATGTTACGCATATTCGATCTCCTTGCTCAGAAGCATAACATTTTCTACTGGATCGCACACGGCACTTTACTGGGTGCTGTAAGACACCAAGAATTCATTCCCTGGGATCACGACATCGATATTCATGTTCCTTTAGAAGATTACGTTAAATTCTTCCAAGTTGCAGCGAAGGAGTTACCCGAGGATATTTTCTTTCAAAACTGTATAAGTGATCCGGAATTGATGCCAAGCGATCAAACCATTACGGAAAAACATTTACACAATCACAGTATTGTTGGGATATATCAACGGACATGGAACCCAAGACTAAGAGACAGAAACAGCTGCTACAGATACTGTTTTGCTGCTGACTGTAAATGGCACGATGGTCTCATGGTTGATATTTTTGTTTTGCCTCATGAAAGCCACTTGGTTTACCCTTTGAAACAAATGGCGTTCGAAGGATTTCTCTTTCCCATTCCGAACAACTGGAAGCGGCAGTTAACATCTGAGTATGGTCTAAATTGCTTTCATATTCCATCAGAGCCAAAGCTGGATGACAATAGATTGGACCCGTTACATGGCTGCGAGTCGCTGACAGGCTAATGGCCGTGTCATTTTCAAGAGCGTTCTGAGGCGTAATAGATAGTTTGCGAAAACGAAAACGAAGCGAAACGAAATGGTTATCCTAGGTTTTGTAAAGCTCAAACTTCGTAATCATTTTTATAACAATGCAGTACGAAGTTAGAGCTAATAAAACAGTACAGAACCTGGATTAAAAATAAAGGGCCAGTTATTAAAACAGAGTTTAAAGACAATCAGTGGGCCTCCAAATCTGTTTATAAGTGGTTTATCTTAACTAGATAAATAGTTTTCTAGTCTGGGATGTAACCCTTCTTGTTACCGTCGGCAGTAGAGAATGTTTGGATATGATTATGGTCAAAACAGCGTCTAAACTGTCTGATGATAACTGGGTAACTGACCCAAAGCGCTCAGTATGTAAATTTTGAAACGTGTCAAATGTGATGCCCAGCAAGTCACGGTGATGTGCACTTTCCATTTTATATCGCGCATTATGTCTTCAATCATTTCGCAAGGTACCATTTTGACTCTTTTCGTTTCAACGTTGAATCGAGCGGCGAAAAAGAAATAGTCCCTGGTTGCAGTATCGTTTTATCGCTATTGAAATAATTTCACGTAAGCATTTGGCAAAAGCAAGCCTGGAAATTGCAGCTGATTCCACGGTGTATCATTGAAATGTGTACAAGCAAAGATATGTATTTTCCCTGACGACAGAACGAAGCATTCAGGCACTGGGAAGACGTCTCAATACAGAGTTTACAAATTAAAAAGAATAGAAATACATTACTTCTCTCCTTCTGTTACTTAAAAGAATATACTCATCGAGCCATATGTCGAGCGTACGCGCTCTAGGCATGGAATGAGAAACATTATACCGCTGCAAAGCGGAGATCTTTGTCATCTTGACCTCGATCAGTTAACACAACCGAAAATTTAATACTGCGGTCACATCTTTTCAAACTACAGCCAGACCTGTACGGACAGTTTGTCCCATATTTCGTCCCCCACATTTACTGTAACAACACCTCTATTATTTTATTCGTTACTTCAAATGTAATTTCTTTTTTTTTTTTTAAAAACCTGTATTTAACGTCCACAGACTCCATATACCTTTAGAGGTGTCTCGCGTCCAAGCGGTGTAGCGCGTCCGGTTTAAACTGTAGATACCTGAACCCTTATATCAAATTAAAGCTTATAGAGCTGGCTATTAAACTATACTAAGAATTTCGAAATAAAATGCATTGCCAAAGTTTTAGCACTGTTTTCTCGAATCAATTTTTTCACTTGGAGGAGAGTGACACTTTAAAGAGCTAAAACTCAAAGGGAATTTGTTCGTTTGCAGTTGAAATTTGGACAGTAGCTAGTTTAACATATAAACAACAAAAACGTGTCCGCGAATTCTTTCTTTCGAAATATTTTTTTTCCCGAGAGCGATTTTTGTACGATCACTCCACATTTTCTTTATCCTATTTCGAAAATGTTCTGTAACTTTTTACTGCGATTGAATATGTCAAAACGCAGACAATTTTTTTTTAGCGCTTTGGGTCCCGAAACTGAGGAGCAAATTAAATTAGCGAAAAACAAAATTTCGCTTTGACTTGTAGCTTTCAAAAGGTGATTCGGACGCTCGCACTTAGAGGTCGTAAAAACTTCGACAACTTACTTTCTTTCAAAATTTTGGTATAGTTTAATAGTCAACTCTATTAGCTTTAATTTGATATAGGGGTTTAGGTATCTACAGTTTAAACTGGACGCGCTAAATCGCTTGGACGCGAGACACCTCTAAAGGTATAAGGTAACCTTAATTTACTATTGATACAGGTAGACACAGTGTACAAAGACACCTGCAAACCTAAGATTATGTTAATTTGGCCAGACAACAGAAGAAGTTGAAAAGGGACTGAAAATGAACTTCATTTTTTTCAAACAGACTAAATCCCCGGTAGTCAGAAATTTTCATCGAACTTCTACTGAATGTTTCGATAAAATACTCTGCTCTGAGTATTCAATGTTTGTTTGGAAATACCAAACGATTCGAAAAAAAAAAAAAGAAATATTTCGGTTTCGTAGTGATGTTAGGACACGAGCTGTCACGCCACAGTTGCCTTGACCACTATGGCCTCTGTCTGAGTAGTAACCTTCCGAAAAATAAGATAAAATAGACAACAGTTTTCAATCACCTGCCATCTACAAAAATAGACGAATCTTCAGTGTTATCTCAACTTAATTGGATTAAGGCTAATTTCTCTGAAGGCAGTGTGACCTACAAGGCTTTGAAACCGTGCGCGAACGTGATTTCGCGCTTGTAAAATTCGTCCACTAAATAGCCAAAAATAACTGACTTGTAGGATCGCTTTGTACTACCAAACAAACATCAAATACTTTCAAAAGCCTCAATCGCGATTTTCTGTACAAATTCGATGAGAATCTCTATCTGCCGGGCATTTATATTGGTAATTGAACTGAGTGGAGTGCAATTTGGTCTCAAATCATACGCGTGATTTCAAAATCAAACGAGCGCGATAACGCGAGTTTGATTTGAAATCTCAAGTATGATTTCAGACCAAAATTGCACGACACGAAGTTCAATTACCACTTAATTACATCCATTTTGAAATCCCCCAATATTGCCCAAAAAAGTGTCTAAATAAAAGATTTCAGCCTCCCCCACCCAGAATATGTTATATTTAAAAAATCAATTTGATTGGTTAATTTAAATAATCCCGCTTTCTCATTGGCTGGTTAAAAAGATGCGATTTAGAGTCTAAAATGATGCGATTTAGAGTCCAAAATGGTGCAATTTGGAAATAAATCGCACCATTTTGGACCAATCAGATTCCAAGGATCACCAGTGATTTCAAAATGGATGTAATTAAGTGTATGGTGGTATGTACCTCAAAAAAACGCAAAATTTTCGAGTATTGGTTAAAAAAATTTCCTATTGAATTTCAAATCTTCAATGCTTTGTTCTCATTTTTAGAGGTGTTTTTGTTCTAATATCTGAACGAAAAAAGATATATTCGAGCTCAAAGAAGGTGATGTTGGTTCGTTGCCATGGTAACAGGTTTGTTTAGGCGTCACTCTTGGCGTCAAAAAGGGGGGCAAATTATCGGGATTTGCCCTAAATTTGCCGCCACTTTTCTCCTCTGGGTGACTGGGACCTATTATGATTATCTGACCTCGTTTTGATGTTGTGTGAACGAAATACCGCCATTTTGTTTTCCAAAATATTGCTACAATCTGCTAGAAATGCCAAAACCTAAGTTTGCTTCGCAAAGACGTAAGAAACGTAAATTTTACGGCAACAGATTCGTCAATAACAATAAGGAACACCGCGAGGATGTAGGAAATGGTTCTGATGGGCTTGAAGATGAATTAAGATCGCCGAATACTTCAACTGCCTCAACAGCTGACGATCACGAAAAGGGAACTCTGTCTGCCTCTTATCGGAAGCTCAAAGAGGACACCGAAGAAAAGAAACCAGCAGTTGAACCTGATGAAGCATCGACTTCCAGTAGTTTGCCGGCGATTACAGGCTTTAGGTTCTTTGATATGGAAATTCTGTGCGATGTGTTCTCCATGTTGAGATGTCAACAATGTGATCAGCTAGATCTCCTGTTTATGGAAGACGAAATAAATAGGAAGGGCTGTGCCTCGAGTCTGCGTTTATTATGCGAAAATTGTGGCTGGAAACATTCGTTTTATACCTCCAAACAGCAAGGAAAAAGCTTTGAGATAAACAGACGAATTGTTTATGGCATGAGAACCCTTGGAAAAGGGCATACAGGTGCAAAAAAATTTTGTACTTTAATGACCATGCCCCCACCCCCTGCGGCAAAAAATTATTCGAAGATTTCCAGCGTCATTACGTCTTCTTTGCGATCTATTGCTAAAGAAAGCATGAGCAAAGCAGCTGAAGAAGTCAGAAATCTGAACGAGCAAAATGATTCTGCTGGAACTGAGCCTATAAATTGTGGTGTGTCTTGTGATGGGACATGGCAGAAAAGAGGATTTTCATCAAGAAATGGTTGTGTAACTGTCATATCTATTGACACAGGAAAAGTGCTTGATGTTGAGGCCCTCAGCCAGGCATGTAAGCAATGTGAGTTACATGAACATTTAGATAAGAACAGTGAAGAATACCAGAGATGGAGAGCAGACCACATTGCATGCAAAGCCAATTTTAAGGGCTCTGCTCCTGCCATGGAACCTGAAGGTGTTGATCGTATATTTAAGCGATCTGTGGAACTTCACAACTTGCGGTACACTGAATATTATGGAGATGGTGACAGCAAAAGCTTTAGCAAAGTAAAGGATGTTTATCAAGCTTCTGGTTTTATTGTTAAAAAAAAAGAGTGCATTGGTCATGTGCAGAAAAGGGTGGGCGCAGCGCTTCGTTAGTTGAAACGTGAAAACCCAGGCCTGGGAGGAAAAGGCAAGTTAACCGATGCAACAATCGACAAGCTCCAGAATTACTATGGAATTGCCATTCGTTCCAACGTGGGGAATTTAGCAGGAATGAAAAAAGCCATCCACGCCAGTCTTATGCACTGTGCTTCCAGTGAGTCCCGCTTACTTCACGACCATTGCCCTCCTGGCAGCACAAGCTGGTGCCGGTACCAGCAAGACAAAGCGAACAAGACAAGCCTCTACAAACATGGACTTGGACTTCCCTTGCCAGTTATTGCTAAGCTAAAACCAGAATATGTGAGACTAAGTGATGATACCTTGCTTGAGAAGTGCTTGCATGGGAAAACCCAAAACCAAAACGAGGCACTGAATGGTATGGTATGGCAACGCACCCCCAAGGAAGTCTATGTCGGTAGAGAAATTCTTGAGATGGGCCTCTATGATGCTGTTGCATACTTCAATATGGGTGCTTCTGCTGTTTTGAAACTTTTTGATGCTCTGGGCATACCTCCAGGAAAGTTCACAGAAGCTGGATGCCAGCAACTGGATCAGACACGTGTTCACCTGGCACAGAGAAAGAGCCAAGGGGACACAAAAAGAAGAAGAAAAGTTCTTAGGGGCAAAAGAAAAAAGAAAGATGACAAAAGAAAGGAGGCAGAAGGTCCCAACTATGCCCCTGGACAGTTTTAAACATTTTAAACCTGATATTCTGTGTTGAAATTCTTGTTAAACAATTTTGCAAACTTTTAAAGCCTTTTTCTCAAAATTTAGAATTTTGCGAAACTGCAAAAACTGTAACATTGATATTTCTGTGGGGATTTGATGGATTTGTCTCAATTTTTCAGTGAAATTAGTGTATATAGTGTTGCATACAATGAACTACAATTAGCCAGTTTGGTCTAAATGGCTCTTTAAATCAGAATTTTGAATGTTGAAGTTTGTGTAAGTTTTTGCCTCTTGAGAAATTGACATTGTAAATATCCAATCTAATAGTTCAGTATGGCATTTTTTTAGTTTATTGTATAGTACTGCCCCTAAAAATTATTCCCTAAAAGTTTCATTAAGTTCTGTTGAAAACATCAAGAGTTAGGACTGTTATAGTGGAGGCAGCTTACAGCAGGTAAAGCCCCGCCCCTCTGGTTACCATAGCAACATAATTGGCATACAAGTACATAAGTAGACTTGTATTGTGGTCTAGATTAAAGATGCATTGGTTGCATTTTGAGAAAAAGCTTCACAAAAAAGTTCATTTTTTTTAAGTGTCGAAAAACTTGCGAATCATATACGGTATGCTCGCGCTTGGAAAATTCGTCCACTACAAAACCCAAATAACTTTTAAAATCGCTAGGTATTTGCAAACAAACATCGAATACTCTCAGAAGTGTTTCATGGTGGCTTTCAGCATCTCAAGTTAGAGCCAAGCATGCCAAGTACGCTAAGTATCGCAAGTCAAGCTCCTCAAGTAAGCCAAGCATATACCTAATAGCATCTGAAGGAAGCCAAGCATCTCAAGTGAGCCGAGCACCTCAACCTGACGCCAGGCATCACAAGCGAGAAAATGGTAATCGAGTGGCTTTAACATCTGTAGCATGAAGCATTCCGTCTTATGAGGGGAATGACAGTGATTTCAAAGAATGCTCGAAACGGTAAAATAAGATTTTTTTTCTGTTTTGAATGGCAGTTATGGGAGGTCATATCATTCAAAAGTGAAAAACGTTTGAATGCAGAGGTCCACACAACGCAGGAATTAAACTTGCTGGTAATTTTGCCGGATCTCTCTTGTGAAAAACCTCGTGTCAGGCGTCACTTGAACGTGAAAATACAAAACTGAATGCAAGGCTGGCACTACGGCAAAAGGCAGATTTATAAGTGGCCAATATTTCGACTAATAGAATTAGTCTTTATCAGGGCCAGAGCTATACTGAAGGAAAATATAGTAAAAGCTCCTTAAATTAAAGTTTGAAAAATACCTGGAAAAAAATGATTGGCTAGTACATGATATGAAGACAGCGCACTTGTAAATAACAAAAATGTAGTAACGGCTCCTAAAATTGAAGTTTGAAAAAATACATGGGAAAAAATGATACATGACATGAAGACATTTTTTCCATTTTTATTTTTTCAAACTTTAATTTTAGGAGCCGTTACTATATTTTTGTTATCTCATATTTACAAGTACGCTGTCTTCATATCATGTATTAGCCAATCATTTTTTCCATGTATTTTTCAAACTTTAATTTAAGGAGCCGTTACTATATTTTCCTTCAGTATAGCTCTGGCCCTGAGGCAGACTAATTCTATTAGTCGAAATATTGGCCACTAATAATTCAAAAGTGGTACAAGCACACGATTGGTGATCGAGAACGCGAACGCTATGGTTGAGATTATCGATTGGCGATCGAGATTGACGATCGCTATGGTCGAGATTCACGATTGGTGATTGAGAATGACGATCGCTATGGTCCAAAACACGATTGATGATTGAGAACACGATCGCTATAGTCGAAAAAAAAAATTGATGATCGAAATTGTCGATCCCTATGGTTGAGAATATCGACTGTCGATTGGTGATCGAGAATGTCGACCAATAGATTGAGAATAGCGAGATTGGTAATTGAGAATTAGAAAGGACTGGAAACGAGTAAGGGACAATACACTCACACTTACATCAAGTAGTAAACGAATTTTCGCGCCTTCGAGAGAGGAACCCAAGCTGGTGACTTACTTTTGCCCATTTCTCTCTGACTCTATGTGATACGGATTTCCTGCAACAAGCTTTGCGAAACCGAGAGCAGATCTTCCATAAGTTGCTTCAGTTCATCATTGGCATTATTTTGTATTGCAATTGCTATAGGCCTTATCACGGTTTTCGGCGCCATTTAAATGGGTAGGCAAACAGGCTTGAAAAAACAGTGTTTGTATGGAAATCCGATGTCAAATAATTTTCATAAAACATCGCTTCTGAAATATTCATGAATTGGAAACTTTTGGCACTAGGAAAAGGATTTTAAGAACAAAATTGGAGGGATGTAGCTGTGACAGAAAGCGTTCAGTTGTGTTTTGAACTTTCCATACGTATGTCTGTATTGCGAACCAGCCGTGAACTGCTACTAAAAACAGTTCGCGGGAAAAAATACAGGGAAATGTATGGAAAGTTCAAAACACGACTGAACGCTTTTTGTCACAGCTACATCCCTCCAATTTTGTTCTTAAAATCCTTTTCCTAGTGCCAAAAGTTTCCAATTCATGAATTTTTCAGAAGCGATGTTTTACGAGAATTATTTGACATCGGATTTCCATACAAACACTGTTATTTCAAGCCTGTTTGCCTACTCGTCAAAATGGCGTCGAAAACCGTGATAAGGCCTATTGCATGAACAACTTGAAAATGATCCTCTAGCCTTCTCTCTAAATAGTGTAAAGGAATAGAATTAAGTTCATCATTGAGCTCCTTATACACCTCATCGAAGCACTGCTTCATGGAGTCTCGACAATCTTGGTCATCGGCGCATTCGGCGGCCGCCATCTTGATCACAGGTGGTTACTATTCTATGTAAGTGTGAGTGTATTATCCCTTACTCGTTTCCAGTCCTTCCCAATTCTCAATTACTAATCTCGCTATTCTCAATCTATTGGTCGACATTCTCGATCACCAGCCGACAGTCGACATTCTCGACCATAGGGATCGACATTTTCGATCATCAATTTTTTTCGACTATAGCGATCGTGTTCTCAATCATCAATCGTGAATCTCGACCATAGCGATCGACATTGAAACAAATAATAGCATATACATGCACTATAGTGTACACTGAAATAAACTTTAATCAGGTTGAATCCTTTATTGGAAAGAAACTCTCCTATCTTGTAAAT
>NW_028145561.1:427500-480000 GCF_977016875.1 Pavona decussata
TTCTAATATATTCCCCCGCATGCGCCTCCATTGCAAGCTCGATCCAGTTCAATACCGAGAATACGCATATGGTCTATTGCTGCAAACTTCTAGTCCCCCGTCCACTTACGTTACCTCCAAAAATAAATTTATTACCTAAATACCCTGGGGCCATGCTCGTCATACACTTGAAAGCCATAAGGGCATCCCTGAAGTATAAATTGGTTTTTACTGCGAGCCACCTTAGCCTCTTAGCCTCGTTTACGTTTAAATACAATTTGGCTATGTGAGCGTATTTTAATTGTAAATAACTTAGATGTAGGTACGTTTTACTCAAATATTCAATTGTGACATGAGATATGTATTTTTTATCTTGCGAGGAAATAAAGACTTTTATTAGTATTATTATTATTATTATATTATTATTATTATTATTATTATTATTATTATTATTATTATTATTATTGTTATTATCTTTAACACTGGAGTTACATGATCATATTTCTTAGTATTACTTACTATGCGAGCAGCAAAATTTTGAACACTTTGCAACTTTGCTAATATTTGTGTCAGTAGTGTTTGACCACACGGAGGAACAATAGTACAATTTACTAAAAACTAAAGCATTTATGATCGTTATTCGTAGATCTTCCTTGAAAACATGTTTCACACGGCTTATCTGCCCTAA
The DNA here is from genome assembly GCF_977016875.1 of Pavona decussata. Classification (NCBI taxonomy): domain Eukaryota; kingdom Metazoa; phylum Cnidaria; class Anthozoa; order Scleractinia; family Agariciidae; genus Pavona; species Pavona decussata. The sequence goes on from NW_028145561.1 coordinate 428,168, forward strand.
TACTGACATACAGGAAGAAACAGTGTTTACAACGTGATTGTTAAAAGTTAAGTTTTTGTCAAAGGTCATTAACTATGGTCACACCAAGGTCCTTTACAGATTTTGTTGGTACAAGTTCTTTACCTAAGAGCGAGAGATGGAATTGTGGAAGTCTATCTGTCATCTGCCTGCTGCCATATATGATTAGTTTGGTCTTATCCAGGTTTATTAAGAAACGGTTGTTAAAACACCAGTCGCGAAATCTTACCACCGATTTCATTGATACGCGACCCTCGAACAAAAACTCCCGCGAGCATTTGGCGATTCGCTTCCGTCAATCATGCGCTCCTTATAATAATAATAATAATAATAATAATAATAATAATAATAATAATAATAATAATAATAATAATAATAATAATAATAATAATAATAATAATAAAAATAACAACCTTTATACAGGGAGCCCACATCACGAAAGTGATATTCAGTGGTGTTATGGTGTTACAGGAATGCCGCTCTTATTTTCCAAAAATATGGTGGCCACTGTGTAGCCTGTTCGGTCGACATCGTTGCTTCTTATTCTCCAAGTTTACGTTGGCGAGTGGTGTATTTGCTCGTGCAGTGGTTGAAGCCACACTGACTGTCATTCCTCTTGCGTCGTACACTCCTGGATATTGCTCAATTACTCTCCATAAGTCATGTGCTGTAAATGATAAAAGGCGATCAATGTCATCTACTGCATGCTCGTTTATTTATGCCGATTTATGCGATTCTTTTTTCACCTACCGTCCATTTGTCTTGCTTTTCCCGTCCGGGCTGGATAATCAACCGTGGAGGTATCTTATTTATTTATATATTTATTTATTTATTTATTTGTTTATATATTATAATTCTGTATTTCTGTATTTTTTCCGAATTTTCTTCACAAATGTCAACCCCGCTTTCAGAAGTCTTGCTATAGCGATCGCGCTCAACCCCTGCACGAGCAAAAACACCAGTCGCCAACGTAAACTTGAAGAATAGGAAGCAACCAGGTCGAACGAACAGGCTACACAGCGGCCGTCATATTTTTGAAACCACGGAGAGGCATTCCTATAACAATCGCCAAATGCTCGCCGGAGTTTTTATTCAATGAAATCGGTGGTAAGAGATCTTCATTCACAGCAACATTCATGCAATCATGTACACCAATGGACACGTACAATTTAGTATCATCAACATAACAATCAGATGAACAGTTTTTGGGGACAGTCGGCAGATCGTTCTCGTAGATAATAAAAGGAAACGGCCCCAGAATACTTCCTTACGGGATCACGCTGGCCAATGGAGTTCAATGGCAACGCTGAGAGTGTGGAGTTAATACGCACAACTTGGTTTCTTCCAGACAAATAGCAAGTGAACCATCTAAGAGCTGATGTTGAAGCACCAATATCTTGTAGTTTATCTTGTAGAATACTGTGGTTGATGCTGTCGAATGCCTTGCTCTTGTCTAAAAGAAAAACAACAGTTGTTTTCTTTTGATCAATTGCCAGAAGGATAGCATCAGTCCCGGTATGTATCAATGAGGTTTCGGTTGAGTGCCATTTCTTATTGCCGCTCTGGTTTGTTGATAATCGCTTGTTTAACACTAAATAAGGCATGAATTGATTTAGTGCAATTCGTCCACATACCTTGGACAATATAGTGTAGACATACGATAATGTTTAGCTTTATTTTACTCCATTATTTTCATTCTTCGCTCAAGCCTAAATATTTATTCACTTTCTTGTGTTACATTTTTGCTTCCTGGAAACTGAGTTCTTAGTATTTTCGGCAAATTAAGGCCCGTTTCATACGTCGAACTTTACATGAGCCGAACCTAATACCTATTAAGGTCGACCCAAATAATTAAGTTCGGCAGTTGATTCAGACGTCGAACCTAATTCAAGTCGAACTTAATTAAAGCTTAAGTGAGAAAGTAGATTTTCGTGGTCAGCGGCTGTTGTTTTTACTCAACAAGATTCAAAATGGCGGGAAAGATGAATTCTGACATGGAAGAGCTTGTTTGGTAAAATAATAAAGACAGGCCAAACACGGCTCCTGCTGGTCGAGATAGGAAGAATATGCCCTTCAAAGCTAATTTGCTCTTACGAATACGTCTTTCAAAGATCTCCCTTTTCTGTACGAACGTAAGGAAGGGTCTTTGCAGATCTCCCTTAGCAGAGGCAGATTTTCTATCAACTGTCATTTACCAGGAGCCATAATCAGGGATGGAGACCGTAACGAGATGCCATTTTGACTTGTGGGCCTGTCCTCATGTGTTGAACCAAAAAAATCTATTTTTAGAAAAAAATTACGCCATACGCGCGTGCGCGCACGCGTGTCAACGGCCAGGATCGCGCTTGGGGAAATTGAAATTTTTTTCTACCCGTTGAAAATGGCGTCCAAATTTTAAAATTCTGCCAGGAAATATCTCCTCAGGGCCCACATTTAAGAAATTAGACTCTCACAAAGAAAAGGTAACAATTGAAAGAAAACGGGAAAAGTTGGACTAAGCGGCCTATTGATCACATGACTCTCACAGTATAGTCATAATCAAAAAGGCGCCAAAACGGTGGCGCTGCGTGCATTGCTACTGTTGAATGAATGAAAAAAGCTTTATACACTCTACGGACATGTACTCAGACAGGTAAGGACTTTTTTATCTTTAGTGAATTTTTTCTCAGCTGCTATCCGTGTCACATATAAGGTAGTAGCCCCACGCAAACTTGCGTGTATTCACGCGGGTTTATGACGCGGGAGGGGGGGGGGGGGTATTTTTTCTAAAGATAGATTATTTTTGGTACAACTCATGGGGACGCGTGGACCCCGTGGACCTCCATCCCTGATTATGGCTCCTGTATTTACTCATCTGAATTGTTTTAGGTTAGGCATAGAAGGGCGATATTCCATAACAAACCTCAAAATGTTTTTGCAGGTTTTTAGTTTGTTTTGTAGTGCCGACATTCTTTCGCGGAGGTTGACTTCTGAAAGAGTTTTATTATAAGGTTATCGAGGTAACCTCTGTTGCGTAATCTCTGTTTGAATAGAGTGATGTTCTCTTCCAATGTTGTTTTTGAAGATTTTGTTCTGAGAAGTCTTGACGCTTCGCCTTTGATATAGCCTGTATTGGAAAGTTTCTGTCGGTCTGAAGTGCGTGTGCACTTCAAGAAAAGATTCTTTTTTTTTTTTTAAGATTCGCATCTCAGACAAGTATATTCAGTTGTTTCGAAACTAGAAGAACAAGCCATCTTGTTCAGAATGAAGTCCTTTGAGCACATGCCAAGTCGATGGAATGCACAGACCTCTGGGATAGATATAATTTATATAATTTATACGTAACGTATGCATTTGGTTCTGCACATGAAAAGTTCGACGTCTGAATCGAAGTCGAACTTTTGCTGTTCTATTCGACTAGCGCAGTCGAATAGAACGGCGGGTCGACCCAAATACAAATCTGTCGATCCTAACTGATTCATACGTCGATCTTTACATGCGCCGAACCAAATGATTAGGTTCGGCTCATGTAAAGTTCGACGTATGAACCGGGCCTAACTTTTCAATTAGGGAACACACCGCCTCTGGAAACTTGTCTTTAAAAAAGTTATTATTTCCTTTGGAAGGTGTTTTCAGCAGTGAAATTGGAAAGTGATATAGCTTTACTTTAATGAACGTTTGTTTTAAGCTCGCGCGCGCTCACAACTTTTGAGCCAGAGTTCGCATAATGATTAGTTTGGTCACAGGCAGCCCAAGCTCACTAACAGAGAACCGTTGAATTATAAGAATTTGTATGGGAATACAACGGATTTGTGTAAAATGGTAGAAAATAACAGTGTATCTCCTGGATAGTTCGGCCACATTACACAAACTAAATGAGTAGAAATTATCGCAAATTTATTCAGAAAACGCGAGTGTAATTTTTAAATCCCGTAAGAAACAATGGAACAGAAAATTCCCGGAATTTCCAAATTTCCGGGAAAAGGGACAACAGGTTGTCAATATATTTGATTCTGTACCGGAAATTTAGGTTGAATAAATCGCGCTCTTTAAATTTGGGAAACACGTCCGGTAGTAATTTTGAATTGTCGATGGAAACAATGGTCCCTTGACGGTCTTCACAAAAAGGACACGAGGAGACCCCGCGTACAAATCTGTCAGTGCCCGTGGACAACTGGCCGCTGTTCCCCACGTGCCAGGGAGCTTTTGTTACCCAGCGTGCTGTTCGAACGTTCAATGTGTCCATGCGGTTCTGGCCGCGGGTCTTTCGAAATTTCAGAAGCGAGCCGACTTGAAAGAAAATCTTTCTAGCAAACGTGATACGGCTTCAATCGAGTCGGAAATGCACTGGAAGGATAGGTATTCATCTCTACTTTGATTCTATGGAGGAATTGGGACACCAGAGATGATTTCAACGGATTTATTCCGTTTCGTGTTTCGGACATGGCTGAAATACTGTTTGGCCTTTCGTTACACTTAACAGTAGAAACCCGAATGACGTTAACTCGCTGAAATCGCTCCGAATCGGCTTGAAAAGCTGGTAAATGACAAAGAATACAAGACAAAACAGGGTAGTTGACTTTATTGACAAAACACTGTTATTTTCTACCATTTTACACAAATCCGTTGTATTCCCATACAAATCCTTATAATTCAACGGTTCTCTGATAGTGAGCTTGGGCTGCCTGTGCTCAAGGTTCTTTGATGCCAACTCAATCGTTGTCAGTTCAATTTTTACTCTTCTTTTAGCCTTAAACTAAAATCCATTTTGACAGGATCTTAGTAAAACTCGATTACTTTCAGGTTAGCGATTTAAATTGCTGTATTGGAATTCAGCCTTTCAGATATCTTAGGCTTTCCAAATTTTTGCACGAACAAAGAAACCCTATCTCATTTCTTATTCCTTTCACGATCCGACTCATCTCAGCCGCGAACACCTAGTTTTTGCATAACAATAACGTTTATCCTTAGAAAAAACAATTAACTTTAGCATTTCACATAAATATAGCTGCTTTAAACACTGTAGAACACTGTAGATTCACTGTAGAACACTTAGATTCTCTGTAGACGCATTCTGTAGTCTTGATCTTCTGATCCTGAGCTGTGAGAGCCTCAACTATCTTCACGAAATAAACAAGTTGGACCAAACCTTTGGAGTCGTAAAATCTGTCTCGTAACAATAGGCAGTAGTGATATAGGGCGATTATTGTCCGGCTTTTCATGGTCACCTTGTTTAGAATTGTTGTTACCTCTGCTGTTTTCCAGATTTTTGGGGAAGTACCGGATGTAAACGAATCATTAATAATAGCTATTAGAGTGGAACGGATTGACGGTAAACAATTTTTCAAAACGCACACTTTATCGTTTCCTGGAACTTTTCGTGTTGGCATTGAATTGATTACCTTTTCAACTTCTTTGCATTCCACGACTCCCAATGAGAATTGTTGTGCCAAAGGATGACACCTTAGAACAAAGGACGATTTAGTGAGGTCGTAATTACTTTACTCAGCAAGACTCTGAATTTTTTCAACAATTGTTTGTCCAATTGAAGTCAAAAATTCATTGAACTCATCTGCATACACTCATCCAAGTTGGGATCGCGGCACGTTCAGTCACGCCGCAAAGGCACAGCTCAGGCATACGTGATGCACTGCAAAGTGAAGAAGCTTTTCTGGTTGTTTGTTTCTGTGGTGATTGTAGCGTGCCTTTTAGTGATTGTTGCCTTCGAAAAAGATATCAAATATGTACGGCATCTTTTTCAGCTTAAAAAACTTAAAACAGCAGAAGTCGTGGATAGCTATTATGTTAATCGTACGGGTAAACACTGCGATATTCACTTCGACTGGGGTGAAATGTGCCCCAAGTTATACACGGAACTTGGAGGGAGATGCGACTTGATCAATGGAACATTTGACTGTCCTGATATTCGCAACAAAACAAATTCCACGCAACGACAGGCGCAGCTTGTCATGACACGGATGTTACGCATCTTCGATCTCCTTGCTCAGAAGCATAACATTTTCTACTGGATCGCACACGGCACTTTACTGGGTGCTGTAAGACATCAAGGATTCATTCCCTGGGATCACGACATCGATATTCATGTTCCTTTAGAAGATTACGTTAAATTCTTCCAAGCTGTAGCGAAGGAGTTACCCGACGACATTTTCTTTCAAAACTGTATAAGTGATCCGGAATTGATGCCAAGCGAACAAGTCATTGAGGAAAAACATTTACACATACACAGTATTGTTGGGATATATCAACGGATTACGAATCCAAGACTTAGAGACAGAAAAAGCTGCTACAGATTCTGTTTTGCTAATAATTGTAAATGGCACGATGGTCTCATGGTTGATATTTTTGTTTTCCCTCATGAGAGCCGTTGGGTTTACCCTTTGAAACAAATGACATTCGAAGGGTTTTTGTTTCCTGTTCCGAACAACTGGTGGTGGCAGTTAAAATCTGAATATGGTATAAATTGCTTTCAACTTCCAAAGGAGCCACACCTGGATGATGGTAGCATGGACCCAATTCATAGCTGCGAAGAACTGGCGAGCTAAGAGGTACAGTTGCACATACAGGCTTTTGTCCCTTGCGTTATCTATCAAACAGATTAAATTTCTTATGCCCGACAGTCAGAAATATTCACAGGATAAGGACAGTCAAAAATCAAATTTATTGAGAGTATTCGATGTTTGTTCGGAAATACTGATTACGAATCCAAGACTAAGAGACAGAAAAAGCTGCTACAGATTCTGTTTTGCTAATAATTGTAAATGGCACGATGGTCTCATGGTTGATATTTTTGTTTTCCCTCATGAGAGCCGTTGGGTTTACCCTTTGAAACAAATGACATTCGAAGGGTTTTTGTTTTTTCTGTTCCGAACAACTGGTGGGAGCAGTTAACATCTCGGTATGGTCTAAATTGGTTTCATTTTCCATCAGAGCCAAAGTTGGATGACAATAGAATGGACCCGTTACATGGCTGCGAGTCGCTGACAGGCTAATACCGTGTCATTTTCAAGAGCGTTTTACGACGGTATCTGAGGCGTAATAGAAAGTTTGCGAAAAGAAAGGAAGCGAAACGAAATGGTTATCCTAGGTTTTGTATTTTTAGTGTTTGATCAGCTCAAACTTCGCAATCATTTTTATAATAATACAGTACGGAGTTAGAGCTAATACAACACTACAGAACCTGGATTAAAAATAAAGGGCCAGTTATTGAAACAGAAACCATTACCCGCTGATAATTTTTAGAGATAAAGAATAAATGTAATTCCGAGTAAATGCATTGTGTTAATGATATGGACAACAAATGCAAGGAAACGTTGGTGTACTTAATTGTTATTTTTCGATATGATATATACTATATCATCTTCAGACTAAGGTGACAAAAAGTAGCTGTGATTTAAATACTGAAAGATGGTAAATTGGCAATTCAAAACATGCACTTGAAAATACAAAACAAGACATTCTTTTGTCTTACTCCTTCTCGTTTTATTCTAATGCAATTTCACACCTTCCTTTCTTTATAGAGTGTGTGCACGGCGGCCATGTTGGAGGACTAAAACAATAGAAGATATTTGCATAAAAATAGAATATATTTCCCAAAGGAAAATCATTGTATTGTTTCGGTCCTCCAACATGGCCGTCGTGCACACACTCTATTTAACGTTACCGATCTTATTACTCGGGCCGTAAGGCGGACCGAGTTAAGGTTTCGGTAGCATTATCAAATTCTTTTTTCTTTTTGGGGTCGCGATGGGCCGAGAGATAAGACTTCAGGCCACGAGTTATTGTTCTCAGTCTCGTTTTTTGTACTCGGTTGGTACGAGTTACGTTTTCTGTCTTGTTATCAAATTCTTTACATTCTCGGTTGCGTTCTTTGTTTTCGGGCCGTGAGGAGTGTTTACAATATGCGAGCCAGACGTGCAAGGCATGAACAAAACATGCGAGGCATGAACAACCCCAACATAAACTGCTAACCGTTAAGCCATAGTTAATTAAAGGGAATGGTTATGAAACCTAACAAACTTCTTTGTTATATGGTTTTGTAAATTTAACTCAAAATACTGAGTAAAAGCACCAAATCGCAGTGCATCCACAATAAAACCTTATTTTGAGTAAAATGTCAGGTTACTCAATGTTTGAGTAAATTACACTTATCATATTGGGTAAAATCACTCAAGGGAATGTCATCAACAAGACACTTTATTTTGAGTAAATGCCACTCAGAAGGAAGAGTACATGAAACTTTCGGGAAAGTTAGTACTAAATACATTATTTGTTCAACGAAAAAGCTCTATATGTCTATAAAAAACATACATAGACATAACTAGGGTTGCCACTCTTTGGGACAGAAAAAAGTTCCTGACCTTTTCCTAATTTTTCACAGACCACAGACCAATTTTTGCTGACCATCCAAGACAAATCCTTGCGCAATAAAGGCAGCAATGAAGCCACAGAAATAAATTCCTTTATATAATTTTGTTGAAAGCACACATTTACCAACAAGGATTAGCTTTTCCACAAACCTAGTGACTTTTCGCTACCTTCAGCCAGAATTTATAATTTCCCTGACTGAGTACCTTGAAAAAATATGTTTTTCCCTGATTGTGGCAACCCTGAATAAGTGACTGACATTTCTCAAACCGGCAAATACATGGTTGAATGAACCACTGGGTCATTGTGACTGAAGGGTATGTGCCAATGCAGTGGCTGCTAAGATCCTCTACTTTATAATTATTGCATAGGCTATGGACAAGGCATTTGTTCTAAATTTCCAAAGTGAAATTATTACACAATCTCAATGTTCTTAGCCATACACCTACACAGTGGATCCTTTTTACAGCTGTCACCCTCAAATGAGTTTTAAGCTTGATTGACGACACTGTAAAACATTATCTTTGTCTGCAAACATTCTATCATAATTGATAACGGAAAATAATTTCTCAAAAGGCAGCCATTGTGTTGAAAATGTGTCGTCCTATTCTAGAAACTTAGGCCCGGTTCAGACGCCGAACTTTTCATGAGCCGAACCTAATACCTCGAATTAAGTACATGAAAAGTTCGGCGTCTGAATCAGTTGAGAACGACTGTTTCAATTTGGAACGGCTCAGCCGTTCTTCCCGCCTGGCTCAGCCGGGAAATTCGGCTTTGGAACGGCTTTGATTCAGACGTCGAACTTTTCATGAGCCGAACCTAATGCATAAATTATTATAACGTATTTCAAATTAAAAAAAAAATAATAAAAAATAAAAGAAAAAACGCTAACATTTCGATTGGTCAGTTGCTTCAAGTAAATTAAGTTCGGCTAATTAAGTTCGGCGGTTGAATCAAAAGGCGGGATTTTCGTTATTTGGGCCGACCTTAATTTGATTTAAGTTCGGCTCATGAAAAGTTCGGCGTCTGAACTGGGCCTTATGCACTCCAGTGGTGAAAATGCTACCCAGCAGTGACACATACCGCCATCCTAATCTCTTATCCTGAGTTATTTAAACATTAAGCTTGGACAATCTATCAATTTCATTCACCAAAGTAATGACAGAGGCAGGTAGCTTCCAGCTGCCATCACTGACTTGCAAAATACACTTTTGCAAATATAAATAAAAGTGATTTAGACATACAGGGTAATTGAACATAAAAAACATAGTAAAAAACTAGCAGCCCAAGTGTTGCCTCCACAAGACTGCTAGAGGAACAAATAATTTTGCTTGTCAGCAGCTAGGTGAAACTCAGATTGGGGGAAGTTTCAAGGCTTCCCTCCATGATGAGAAAAGGGAAAGGGTGTTCCCTTGGCAAGGCCAACTCCGTCACTTCATTTATAGTCCTTTTTTTCCTGTGGAAGAAAAAAAGATACTGTTAGTTAGTGTTGTCATTGTTATGAGCTGTCATTATCAATAATGAAGGTACACTGTAACTCAAAGGGGGAAGAATGAAGCAGACCAAATCTGTACTTGGAAGGAAGGGTAGCCATTGTAATAATTAGATAACATGATTTTATCATAACTATCATTCAAAGGGAATATTAAAGATGATGAAATTAGAAGAAATCTTTTTGTAACAATTATGTCTCAGCTGGGTGAATTCACTGGTACCAAGTGTATAGGTATTTTAAATGACCTTATTAATGGTGTGATTACCGTCAGGTTCTTCTGATACATTTGATATTACACCTGTATATTGTACTTACAGGGAGAAAGTGCACAAAGGCCTGTAGCAGAACCATGGCAACCGCTGCTTTTTCATGAATCTGAAAAAAAGCAGTCGAAAAATAAAATAAGCATCTCTGAATGTCAGATAAGTACCACTTCTGTAGTCATATGTATCTGTCTAGGTAGGGTGAATTGGAGAAACCTTATTATTTTGTCAACTGTGGAATGCTGGAATGGTTTCTATTTCCTGTCTTAAATAGCCTGCGAATACAGCCGCCTCTTATTCACTCCCGCTACTACTTGCGAAACGCGAAAAGAGACTCTCTTCGCGTTTCGCACGTAGTAACGGGAGCGAATGAGAGACGGCTCAGTGTATTCGCAGGCTATGTCTTAAATTACTTTCTTATATTCTCTATCTTAAATGGCTATTTATTTATTTATTTATTTATTTTCTTATCAGTACTTGTTTATTTTTCTTTGTCTTATTAGTGTTGCGGATTAAAACCATCACAAAGCTGCATTTATATTAAATGTGAAGCCAGCTTTCTAATCATGATATCAATATGTCCCCCTATCTTTAATTTCAGACATTATGCTTCTCAACGTAACTGGCTTGAAGTCTTCCATAGAACTGAGTGACAATGTAAAATGGCCTCTGAGTGTTGTTCATCATCATGTCATATATCAATGGCAGATAAATGTGGTAACACTGCTTTAAAAACAATGCTTTGTTTTCAACTGCTTTAGAATGTTACTAGTACAGGATTCAAAGTATTTCACAGCTTATACTGGAGAAGATCTAAATTTCTTCAAACAGACAGTAACACAAACCTAATCTCTTACCCAGCTCGACTATGACTTCAAAATCTTCCAGTATAAAACTTGGATCTATTTTAAGATTTCTGTAGATTCAGTTTAAATATGTTCCTTAGCTACTTTTTTATGGAAACCATTCAAAACAAACTTTCTAAGATGTTTTCAGCCTATCCTTTTCCTTCTCATGCATATTCTCTCCACATTTCAAAGTATTTTTCTTTGATTGCTATCTGTACATTAAATTCTTTATGGAGGCATTCATTATCTTGCTTTAACTCTTAAGTTAAGGTAGTCAATCCTCTTTTCAGAAGCTTCTTCAGATCTACTTTTCGCTTGTTGTGGGATGAGTGTTGTCTTCTTTTGTTTTCCAAGGAGTGTATACATTTTTCTTCTCTTTGAAATTTGTAGGTATAAATTTATACATCTCCTCTTCAGTGAGAGGCCTAATTCTCCAATAAAAAGAACTGTTTGTAATAGGTAGCTATAGGGTATTAAATACCACCAAAACAACAACACAACACAAAACATTCTGCATCAACACCATGTATTTCCTGGCCTTGAATTTCTTGCTGACAATTAAGCGTTAAAGTACACTTGAGAGAGTTATTGGTTAATAAGGTGGTAAATGCCTCTTTTCAGAAGGGAAGCTTATCCTCTGTTGGTTGCAAGATCTAAGCACTGTCCTTGTCTACGTTTACGGTTTCCGGAGAATGGTTAAAATTTTCTCCTTTGTGAAATTTGTAGGTATAAATTTATGAATCTTATTCGAAAATAATCCACTCAAAAGAGGTGCTGGTAAAAGGCGGTTAATGTACCACCCTACACAACAACAGAAACTGCATCAACACAAATTTATACAGCCCTAGTCCTGGCCTTACAGTTCTCACTGACAAGCGTAAAATTACACTTGAGCGAGATATTGGTTAAAAGCGGCAAATGCCACTTTACTCAAAAGCTGAATTTCCCAGCACTGTAAGGACAGAATTAGGCAGCCAAACAGAAGGAAGATGTGCAAGGCCTTTTTTTTTTTAGAATGTATGACCATCTTTAAACTTGCTTCAAGTAAATGTTTGTACTTAATTTTTGTAATATTTTCAATAAGTTATTGAAACTCTGCCTCTGCCTTTCAATTTTTGAGAGTTCTCATGATTTGCCCAATGTAGGTAAGAAGGGTTTAAAGGGAGGGGTTCATTACTTAGAAATCTCACTCACATGCACTTCAGTAATAACATTCTATAAATTGATTGGTCCAAGCAAAATGACTAAAATTCACAGAAAAATGATAGTGGATTGTACTCGTAATTATTGTCGATATTGAATTTAGTGTTCACCCGTAGGATTTATTCCATAGTTGATGTGTTTACAGTTATTTGCACGTGAAATAACGCAGACATAGGAAAAAAATTACCACCCGAGTTACCTCTTCCCTTCCGAATAGTTCAGCCGAATAGGCTTGGGTCATAGCGAGCAAAGACAAAAAAGTATTTGATTCATGGACAAACGCAGAACCGTGAACCCCTCCCTTGTCAACACATCTAGACGAATTTTATTTTATGGCATGCAAATATATTACTTAAAATGATGTGTAATTATGAATTGCTTGACAGCACTAACATCATTCAGTCTTAAATAAAATAAAAACACCCTCGAAACGTCTAAAGGGTGTAACCAGTCTCAGGTACAGGCCTGCTAAGATGGTTGGAGGGCAGCTAATAACTTCAGTAACTTAACTCGGTGGCCCATAACAGGAATCAGTGCTTCTAAGCAATTTTTCATGAGGCACAGTAGTGCCTTCCCATCTACAGTATATATGGTAAAGTATCATCTATACGATATACCTGTATCTGGTTTTCTGTGAAGTAAAGTCAAAATAATGATGAATCAGTTATTTCAACATACAGGTCTACATCTGCTTTGGTAATCCCATAGCAATGAGATATTAAGTATTCTCTTCACAGAACTATTAAAACAAAACAACCAATCGGAACTTTCCCCGGTTTTCGTCTCTATCTCTTGACAATAAAAAACTATTGTTAATTGACCTTTGATCTCATGCCATGGCTTTTTAAAAGTTCTGTTATTAAGTGGTAAAATTATGAGCACTAATAAAATTATTATTAGTGCTCATTCATCTGTTTCGTCAAACAGAGCAATGTCTCGCTATACATGTTATTCCCTGCACAAACCCGTTACAACTGTCGAGCGAAAATGAGAAAAGTAAACCTTTCACCTCATGATCATACATGCAAACCCAAATTTCCCGCCAAATGCACTTTATGCAAATTAGTTCGTGAACACGCTTCCGTCGATTGAATACAATGCAATCAATGGCAAGGTAATTTTCGCTTCCTAAAAATTTAGAGGTTCTTTAGTCGAGTCTGGAATCACTGCAGCATGGGAAATTTTCCTATTTAGTTTAAATCATGTAACCATACTGACACAAAGACCCAGACGCGACATTTCGTGTCGAAATAGACATCGCGTGCAGCAAATCTCGCGATGCATGTGTCCTCATACATCCACGATCGTGATCTATTCATAGGTAGCCGTTCTTAGGGGTTCGTCACGCGTTCCTGCCCCACGAACGTCTGCTGAAACGAACAGCCACTTCCGTTCGTCGGCAAATTGCCTTTGCCTGAGTAGACCAATCAGCATTGACTCATTATGACAAGTAAAGCCAATCACATACTGCGAAACAACGGAAATCATCACCCGTGGAGACATTTTTGCTTCCGGACGTGCGATTGAAATTTTTCCTTCCACAACACCCTTCATTTTCTTCAGTGATTTCACTGAGAGAAGCGGCAAGAATTCCAAGATTTGCCAATTTGTCTACCTGGTCTTTCATAAGATTTACAAGCGGCGAAACCACAACAAAACAATCAGTGACCAGCAGCTTCAATAATTGAATTGTAAACAAACGATAGAGCTTGATAAATAAGTGACTTTCCATAACCAGTTGGAAGGTTTACGAACACATCAGTTTTCTTCTGCGCAAATTGCACTATGACTTCTCTTTGATACGCATTCAACTCCCTTATACCAAACGTTTGGCACACATGACCAAAAACCACATTAAGTCCGCCATCCTGTCTAGGGTAATATTTTTAATATCAAACACGAGTTTACCCAAAGTTGGGAAACGGCTCCTGATTGGTCCGCATTCGACGAACGGAAGTGGCTGTTCGTTTCAGCAGACGTTCGTGGGGCAGGAACGCGTTACGAACCCCTAAGAACGTCTGCGTGGGAGGCTAATTCATAGGGGGCCCACACAATGTGTCTGTGTAGCCGATTGTTATTATTATTCATACGTGCCAGTCACAAACCGTCCCGCTGATTGCCCCTTTCTGATTGGACGACGTTAGACAATCGTCCAATCAGAAAGGGGCAATCAGCGGGGACGGTTGACTGGCACGTATGGATCTTGCTACGCATTTCAGTCGCTCGAATACTTTGGGATTTTGATTTTCTTCGAGGAGTAGCTCCGGGCCGTTTGGATGGATTTTCGATTGGAAGGTACGAGAAGAATCCTGAATCTTTTGACCTTTATGCTGTGAAGTTTGAAAGCGGAGCGATGCGTTTTTTGGGGGAAAAATCGCTCCGGCGCTGGAACCCTTTCAAAACTTTGATTCCTCCCTTCTCCTTCTCATATATGGAACAGTCAACGGCGAACTCAAACTCCTTCAAAATCGCTCAAAAAAACCGCTTTTGAGGTAAAAGGACGACTATATACCACAGATAAGGTAATTCAACGTTTATTTATCATTGATTTATATACATAGTTAGCGATATATCGCTATAGGTGAAGCAAACGGTAAATCCAGTGCATTTACTATATAATAACAATCGGCTACACAGACACATTGCGTGGGCCCCCTATGATCCATTGAACTTGGGTTTGTTGCGTGCCATCTTGTGTGAAATAATATTTCCCAGGGTGAAGACACGAAGTTAAGAGCCATGACCCGCAAGACCTTTTAATATAAAGCCCGCTATACAAAGCAATTGATAAAGTAATTAAGATATTTATATTCGCTTGATTTTGTATGTACGGCTACTCACCGGCTAAATTTGAAGCGTTGTCTTGAAATTGGCGTTGAACCGTGAATCAGCCGTTCGTTGTCTGTGAGCCAAGTCTTGACCTCTTTAATAGTTTGAACCATTCTTTTTTTGTTTCAAGGAGAAGGAAAAGGGAGTTAAACTTATCAGCGAAAGCGATTTAAGCTGAGGACAAGGACGGCTACAATGGACACAAAAGTTCTGGCAGCAAATGGCGCTCAAATTAACGCGTTCCAAACTGAAAACTGGTTTTGCGGTCGGGCCTCGCCCTCGCGTGCTATTTCGCGGCTGTCATTGGCTTACAAATTCACGTGGTGTTTACTGAACCGGTAACCTTCGTGACGTAACTATAGCATGTATAGTTTCGGCTCAATCTCGTGACGTTTCAACCAATAACTTCGCCCCAATTTCAATCTTTTTTCACGAGATCATGCAATGCAATGACAAATGATAATGCACTCGTGTCCTTTTTGCGCTGGCTTTCTCACATGTTCTCAGCCGTTTTTTTAAGAAGCTTCTTGGGCACATGAGTTCATTCACAGTCACCAACCGAACTTCTCGTCTTCTCATAACATACGGTGATTGTGGTCAATCCCGGGGTAGTCAATCGATAATATCGATAATCGATAGCATTCGATAACAATCGATAAAAATCGATTAATTGTTTCGAAATTCGATAAAAATCGATAAAAGATTTCGTTGTGAGTAATCGATAATTATCGATTTTTGAATCAGGGCTATCGATTTTATCGATAAATATCGAATTTATCGAAACTGAATTATCGTTCCAATTTTCGAAACGGAAACACCGAAAGATATTAAAGAACTCGCAGAGACACTGATAACAACTTCCCTGATCGTTAAACGATAAAAAATTGCTTCATCTTTTCACAGACGTTTAGTATTACTCAAGGTGTATCCGATATAGATCACTGGTTGATTATTCCACTGTTTTATTTATTTGCTAATGTAACACAATCGCACGCTCGTTGCTCTTTCACCCAGTCTTTAAAGGGACACATTTTCGTGATTTTTTGAGTAAATAGTTTACGTTTCTAATCGAACCCGGTAAATCGAACAATAATGATCAGGAAGAAAATCATAATGCAGTCTCTTTAGTCTCTTGTTCAGTGCTTGACAACAAATCATTTCATTGCCGCTTTTGAAATCTACAATTAAAGAGTCACAATCAAACGCTCCCTCAACGGAAACAGGATAATTTTTATCGATTCAATAAAGATCGATGAATCCGATAAAATCGATAACATTAACACTTCGTCGGCGTGTGAGTATCGAATTTTATCGATTGAGCGATAAAATCGATCTCGTTTAAGTTCAATTTATCGATAGATATCGATTTATCGAATGATTTTCCGATATCAATTTTTATTTTTATCCTGGATCATTTCGAGCGAGCAAGAAATAAAAGAAAACGATAGCCGAACGCTCTGTTCTTGAATACGAGGTTAAGGAAAATTAAGACAACGCAAGTGATGACTCGACGAGCACGATTTTAACGAGGAGGAAGAAATAAAGGACTACATACGAGATGTCACGAAATTTTAGCTTGTTTATTTTGAAAACGAAGGAAGAAAATTAGCTCAGTCAATAACCCGGCTATAAATAAATGCTATTCTTGATAACACAGAGGATGTGGTTCAAAGCAGCGTGCTATGCCTCAAAGACAAAATATTTACCTGATTGTCGAACAATAACATAAAGATAGCGGAAATCTTTATCTCATTTGTATGAATTAAAACCTGACAAATTAAAAGCAAATTTAAATTCAAGTTCCCCTTGCTTAATATATAACGTAAAGTACATTGTACAAATATCGCTTATTGTTGAGGTTATGCCTACTCAAGAGTAAGAGTAAAAGCACTCGAAAGGATTTTGTGACCCCTGAGTAGTTTCTACTCAGTCATAAGAGTACAGAGTACTCTTCATAAAAACCACTCAAAATCAAGAGTACATTCTACTCATCCGTTTGAGTTTAACATTTTACTCAATTTCTGAGTAAGGTTACTCAAAAAACAGAGTAAAATAAATACTTTACTCAAAGAGCGAGTTGGTTTCACTCATTTCAAAAATGGCGTTTTTAGTGTGAGTAAGCTAAGTACCCCAAGCAAACCAAGCATCGCAAGTAAGCCACGCAAGCAAGCCAAGCATCTCAAGTACGCTAAGAATCGCAACTCAAGCTCCTCAAGTAAGCCAAGCATATAGCATCTCAAGGAAGCCAAGCATCGCAAGTAAGCCAAGTATCTCAAATAAGTTAAGCAACTATTAATGTAAGACATCAAGTAAGCTATGCAAACTAATGTAAGCCAAGTACCTCAAGTGAGCCAAGCCGGCCTCAACCTGACGCCAGGGATCACAAGCGAGCAAATGGTAATCGAGTGGCTTTAACATCTGTAGCATGAAGCATTTCCGTCCCAAATCTCACCAGCATATCGTGTCTCGGCCTGTCCGTCGAAGGTATTTTATACGAATATGGCATGTCGGCGGTCCATTGTGGTTACAAATAAACCAAACGGAGGAAATCTTGTCGGTGGCTAACGTACCAAGTCGAACCAACACCCAGAAAAACAAGTGAACTGAGGAAGTGTGCTTGGCTCCCGGGGGGGGGGGGGGGGGGTCTCTCATATGAAAGAAACGGAGATGCTTGTCGGAAATTTTCAATTAAACCCCTAAAAGAGACCAATCTGGGCATGGCCCAAACTTTTTTGACCCCCTATAAAAGAGACCATTTTAAAACACAGGCAAATGAAAAATACAGTTACTTTTTGCGTGCAACCCTAAACGAGACCTTCACAGCTAAATATAATGGCGTTTTCCCCAGAACACCTTAGTGAGACCAAAATCTGAAATTTACACCCCTAAGCGAGACGACGAACATCCCCGCCCCTTTCATATGAGAGTCTCTCCCTCCTGGGCTTGGCTATATTTTGTGCGTACATACATACATATATCACTTTTATTTAAACCTAGGATCTATAGAGTAGCTGTAGAAGCTAATATCTCCGAGAAAAGGAAACAACAACAACGACAACGACAACAACAACAACAACAACAAAAAAGAAGAAGAAGAAAAAAACCGTGATATACACAAGCCTAAAAATTAAAAAAGAGGAATTAAGTACACAATAAACTACTCATTACAGATATTACAGCAACGTTTTTGCTGAAAATAGATTTTCTATTGGAGGATTTTTCTCTTATCAATTGATAATATTATGGATTTCTTACAGTGGATTAACCGAATAAGAATTGGAGGAGATAACGCAGATGGTGTTCAGGCACCAGCTTCATGACCGAACCACGTACGATTCAGCAGATTCAGTGACGGTTGTCATGTTCACAGAGACAGCAACCACTTCAACTAGAATACCTTTATTTCAATCGATCACTTTATAACGTGTTACAAGATTTACGATAACTTATTACTGTAATTTTTAGGGCAGATTATAAAATAATGTAATTTTAACGGTTACTGCTGTACTTATTACTCGGGATGCCCTGGGGCAGACCGCATCAATGTTTCGGTCGGGTATGGTTTTTTTTCTTTAGCGTAGTCACAAATTGGTCATGTAATGGATAAATTAATTAAACCTGGATTAAAGCCTGTTCTCTCCTAGAAGGGATATTTTTGTCCTCTATTGTTCTCATTGTCTTCAACAAAAACGGCCCAATCAGAATTATCTGGACGTATGTCAGGAGGGAGGGGACCGACTTAAGCACACGCTTACCTGCCTCACAATATGTCAAGAAAAATGATGTACGGTTCTTTTTGAGCAACCTCATTCTCGGAGAGGTTCATTTATTGAGACAACGGCCGGCTTTCGTTGAAAAAAAGTTGAATTCAAATCCGGCGCCATTTTTGTCGGGTAATAGCCGTGTCCCCGGAATGTCATGACAACCGTCACGGTTAAACCTAGGCACTAGTACTGAAATTTGCCCAAAAGGGGGGAATCCTCCTGAAACCTTTGGTTCGCAACATCCTACACACACTCCTTCCCGGGTAAGTGCAGTTTTGTTCCAGCCAACCGTGCATAAGCGTCACTTGCAATTGAGGTTCTTTACTTTACTCTAATTCGTGATTCTCCAATTCGTTAATTTTGTGTAAAGTTGACTGAGTAGTAGGAGCGCTGTTCAAGTCAAAAACGTAAATGAAATTTTTAGCAAAAACTTCAAGAAACAAAAGTATTAATGAGCAAAACAATGACACTCAGCAAGTGCGCTAAAAACTTTGGTACCGTTTCTTTGCCGTTCTCAGCAAAACAACAGCGTAAAGAGACCAAAATTTATATTCTCAAGAGACGTTTCTTGCTTTCACGCCAGGCACGGCTGGCTGGTACAGAACTGCACTTACCCGGGTGGGGTGTGTAGTTTGTTGCGAGTCAAAGAAAGTTTCACGGGGATTTCCCTGTCGGGAACGTTTTGGTACTCGTGCCTAGGTTTTACCACGAGCCAGTTTTCATTATTCAGGGACACGGCTATTCCGGGGCAAAAATGGCGCCCGATTTGAATTAAACTTTGTTTCCACGAAGGCCGGTGTCTCAATAAACAAACTTCTCCGAAAATGAGTTGCTGAGGAAGGATGGGAAGCATCCTTCTTGGCATATTGTGTGGTAGGTAAGCGTGTGCTTAAGCTTCAAGCGAATTTTAGCGAGTTTCAAGTCAATGTACTGTGAGTTCTTTTGTCATTTTTTGCACTTGTTTCTGCTTAATTTGGGCTTGAAACTTTGCCCAAGCTCAATTCCCCATATTGAGTCTTATGAATTTTGCACAAGGGCGCCAAATTTTCAGTTTTTCAATAACAAAGAGCCCGAGGAGTCTGGGTACGAGATTTTAAACAAACGCGCGAAAGACGCACTGTCTCCCGCTAAAAGTCTCAGACTTGTTTTTCCTGTTTTGAATGGCAGTTCCCGGCCGTGAACTACGTTTGCTTTTGCTTTTATTTCACTTTTGTTTTTATTTTGAATTCATAATAAAAATGTTTTGTTCTGTTTTGAAAATAAAAATAAAATGAGTCCACTTCCAGTTCAATGAAAAACAAAACAATTTTACGTGTTTCTTTCGCTTTATTTTCAATGTAGCCATAGTTCAATCTAAAATCAACAATTGTAACGTGTTTGTTTATGAAACTTTAGCCTATGATTTTCAAAGACGCTTGAATGCAGAGGTCCACAAAACGCAGGAATTAAACTTGCTGGTAATTTTGCCAGATCTCTCTTGTGAAAGACCTCGTGTCAGGCGTCACTTGAACGTGAAAATACAAAACTGAATGCAGGCTGGCACTACGGCAAAGGGCAGATTTCAAATATTGGCCACTTATAAATCTGCCCTTTGCCGTAGTGCCAGCCTTGCAT
The DNA here is from genome assembly GCF_977016875.1 of Pavona decussata. Lineage (NCBI taxonomy): Eukaryota > Metazoa > Cnidaria > Anthozoa > Scleractinia > Agariciidae > Pavona > Pavona decussata. Next base: position 448,566 of record NW_028145561.1, read on the forward strand.
TCAGTTTTGTATTTTTATGTTTTTTAGGTATCTATTGTAACTGTTTTAAATTTTAACTTCTCTTGCCACAGGGTCAGTCTCAAACATACCGTGGAGAAGAAAGGCCGTGCCTTTCGAAATATTGGGAAATATACTTCCCTGACCGTGAAATCAGCCTTGCTCTTTTTTTTAGACTATTTGTTTTAAAATTAACAAGTTTATGTCGTTTTGACAAATGGCAGTTGTCGGTCACCATACTATGCTGAGGTATGCTAATAAATATTAGTCCCGATACAGTAATATTTGGATAAACCATAATATCTTAGAGTAGAGGAAAGTTTGTATAATTTTTATATGTTATGTTCTGTTCTTTTAACTAATAAAAATTATTACTTTTTAGTGGTAGTAATATTAATTATTAACTATTAGTAGTATTTTATCAATCCTTACCCACACCGACACCCACGACCCACGACCATTAGTTAAACTTGGTTGGCTCATAAAATGACAGCTTCTCTCCGCGGGCGGAGAGAGGCGACAGCCGGAAATACGTCTGCGTTCGCAGGCTATTTTTCCCTTCTTCCTCTCCCAAAAAAAATAGATAAATAAATAAATAAATAAATAAATAAATAAATAAATAAATAAACAAATAAATAAATAAACAAATAAATAAATAAATAAAGATAAACAGCAACAATGTTACGTAACATTGCTGCTGTTTATCTTTATATACGTTGTCACGCTATTTCCGGACATGTCTAGTCAATAAGTAAATAAGTAAACGTAAGTCTTGCGATCTGTACAGTGACGCCCCCAAAATGTTAGCGTCACCTGAGAATCTTTAGTTGGAGTCGGGGTTCTTACGTAGTTAACCACGGAGTTACCGGGGGGGGGGGGGGTACTTCCTTATAAGAGGCTAATGGGGATGTGCCGCTGGATGGGGCCGCATTTTCACGACTGGATTGACTAGAATGGAGTTGCATTTTCAATAGAGTTACTAGAATAGGGTCGCACATTTTCGGATTTTTGGGGTAAGAAAATTCTATTAAGTAGGGATTCAAAATAGTCTCGGTTAAAAAGTTTAGAAAGTTGTTGTTTATTAAATGTAACAATCACCTCGCATTACATTCCGTTCTTGAAAGTAGATGCATAAATAGAAAGTGACGTAGTTGGGATCGCGAAAATTACATTTTTCCCAAAAAGTGACTAAGATGGGGTCTATAACTGGCCACAAAATAGACTATATTTAATGGGGCAAGGGCTCTGAGAGACCAGCGGCAAAGCGGCACATACCCAGCAAAACGGAACCCAATTCCTCCCCCCCCCCCCCGGGGGAGTTACCTATACCTTTATATCGGAGTTGGAGTACTTACTGCTTTCTTATCAGTTCAGCTTACGTAATCGCTAGAAGAAGGACAACGTAAGTTTGCATTCGTTTTCGCTATTGTTGCGGGCTCAAGAAGAGACCGCAACTCTATTTTGCACGTCAGATATCGATTTTGGAGCAAAAATTTTCTGCCAAAATCGATCGATAAATCCTTGTAAACCAATCAGAATCCATTTTCACTCGAACAAGAATATTTTAAAAGATGGCCGCCGCGTCAGCCAGTTTACTCGATTTTCAGAGCCAAAGTTTCGCATCATTGGAGTGTTAACAAAAGATTGAAAATGGAAAGAAACATTTTTTAAAACTCAATTCTCGCTCTGATGTCAAAAGAAGAGCAGCAAGCGATGAAAACCTGTTTCGACGAACTTCATTTGAGATTCGATGTGAACCGACAGTGGAATCGAAGATGATCAGCTACAGGCCATGTTCTTTTCACCTGAATACTCTACAAATATGGCAAATATCGGACTTTGGTTGGGCGTTCGTTTGGGCTAGATTGCAGAATACCCGTCCCACCAAATACCTAACTTCAAAACCTGCTACCGCAGTCCCGCAGTCATCCAGGGTGTACATACTTTCACATATTATGTGATTGTTTCAATATACAGAACAAGTAAAAATTCGCCAATTTTGCAATATGTAAATTGCAGTAACAAAAATTATATATTACAGATCGAAACTTCGCCGTTGTACAACGGCGAAACACTACGGGACTGCGGACCGCGGTAGCACTCCAGTTTAATACTTAGAGCAATTACTTATTCATCCGTTGAGCGCGGTAGCACGGTCCACCGGTCTCAGAGTAACGCACCTTGCGAGTGGACGGGTATTCTGCAATTGCTGGCGTTTGCTTCACAATTTCTTCACGTGAACTCTCGACAGATTTCGCAATGGGACTCGACATGTGCAACAGTAATATCACTGGCTTCCAAAGCGCAAGTGTTTACATACTTGTACCTACAATTTTGCCACAGAATGAGATATTAGACATTCTTTTGCATTTTGGAGGCTCTATTTAAGCAGTACTGGCATGTTTGGCTTTATAAATTCGATTCAGAGCAGCTTTCCAATCGATCGACTCTTACGCCGGAGCACTTGGACAGGATTGACCCAAGATTGCGGCTTTTTCGCGGAATGTAACACTATCTTCGCTGCGCAAGATTATACTTGGTTGTACTTGAATCTTTCGAATGAAAACTTCGGAAAAAGCATTTCTTTATTTAAAAACGTACAACGTCCACGGTAGAATGCGGCAAGGAACCGGGGAAACTTCAACGTGGCCGTTTGCTTGCCTTTGAGCAGACTTTAAAAGCCGCCGGAAATGTGATTGCGTGACACCAGGGTAAGTTGAAATTGAAAATGTATTTTGACGAAGAGACGGTTTTGAAGTTTACCATGTCTTAATTACGAAATAATAAAAGAAATGCGCTAGAAAAAAACAACAAGGTGCTTTTTTAGTCGTACAAAGTAGCCCAAAATGACAAAAATAGTGTCCCGGGGACTGGGAACTAGTTTACCGTTTGATGACGTAGGAAATGCCTCACAGATTTGTTTACAACACATCTCGCCTTGTTGTTACATGGAATCACCCAATATTTTGGGTTGCCTCTCATATACCGGGAACTGAAATAGTTAATCATTACTTGGTGGAACATAGTAGAAGAGAGGAACAGTAGCACAGCACTGTGGGTATAGAGGGAACTTAGGCACAAAGGAACACTGGGTACAGAGGAATAGTAGGCACGGAGGAACAGTGGTCACAGAGGAACAGGGGATCAGTAGGAACAGAGGAACAGTGTGCACAGAGGAATAGTGGGCACGGAGGAACAGTGGGTACGGAGGAATAGTAGGCACGGAGGAACAGTGGGTACAGAGGAATAGTAGGCACGGAGGAACAGTGGTCACAGAGGAACGGGGGATCAGTAGGAACAGAGGAACAGTGTGCACAGAGGAATAGTGGGCACAGAGGGACAGTGTGCACAGAGGAATAGTGGGCACGGAGGAACAGTGGGTACAGAGGAATAGTAGGCACGGAGGAACAGTGGGTACGGAGGAATAGTAGGCACGGAGGAACAGTGGTCACAGAGGAACGGGGGATCAGTAGGAACAGAGGAACAGTGTGCACAGAGGAACAGTGGACACAGAGGAACAGTAAGCACAGAGGAACAGTGGACACAGAGGAACAGTGGTAACAGAGGAACAGAAGAAAAGTGGGCACAGAGGAACAGTGGACACAGAGGAACAGTAGGCACAGAGGAACAGCAGGCACAGAGGAACAGTGTGCACAGAGGAACAGTGGACACAAAGGAACAGTAGGCACAGAGGAACAGTGGACACAGAGGAACAGTGGTAACAGAGGAACAGAAGAAAAGTGGGTACAGAGGAACAGTGGACTCAGAGGTACAGTAGGCACAGAGGAACAGTAGGCACAGAGGAACGGCAGTGGACACAGAGGAACAGTAAGCACAGAGGAACAGTGGGCACAGAGGAACAGTGGACGCAGAGGAACATTAGGTACAGAGGAACAGTAGGCACAGAGGAACAGTGGGCACAGAGGAAAAATGGACACAGAGGAACAGTGGGCACAGAGGAACAGTAGGAACAGAGGAACAGTGTAGACTTCGTGTTCGAGCTTTCTCCCCCCAAAAATGTCGGACAATGACGAAGTAATGTCCTTTACCGAAACTTTTCCAACGGATATCTAAAAGAGTCAAGCGATTCAGGCAAAATGGAGGTTGCTGCAATCGTTCGACCCAATGCGGATCATACTGGCGTCGAACAGCTCAAGAATAAGACGAGGACGAAGATCAAAATGGCCTTACCGCTACCGTTCCGCACGCTCGATTCGAAGGCGACGTTTCGATGAATGATTGTTCAGTACTTGGATATATTTTGCCGAAATGAAAAGGCGAAGAATTTAATACGTAGTTTGCTGGAAATTGTTTCTCCAAACTCGATTTTGTTCGATTTTAGAATGCGAGAGAGCACAGATGCTACAAATGGAAATTGCACAGGCCGGTCAAAAACTCACTTTTGATGGAAGTAATAGCTTTTAAACGTCAGATCGAGCGCGTTAACTCACAAAGCATGATGAAAATTTTCTGGGATGCATTAGGATGGTCCTTACGCAAGATCTTGACAGACCCGGCTCAGCGACTCCCGCTGTGTGTGTGTTGTGTTGACGAAAGCCTTTGTAGTTTTGCTTTCTTGTATATAAGATTCTTCCCTTTTGATCAAAATGTGGTATGACCGCTCGTGATCGTGAGGGGAAATGCTCAAATATACTGAATGAAGGTTTTCTTACTGTTCGTTAGGATTAGTTTTCAATATGCATGACAATGTGTATGTTACAATTCCCGGTTACAATTGTAGCTCTGTGGCATTTGTTTAGGTTTATCGGCGGCTCGAATAAAGCAAGAATTTTGGGAGCGCTAAATAAATGTTATCTGCCAAGACTGAGGATCCGTGGATTTCTCTACCCGTGATTTCATGCTTATGCTATTTAACTGCAGTAAGATTGCAGGATGTTTGGATGTTTGTTTGATTGACTGGAAGTTAAGAAAGGTTAAGAAAGAAGTTAAGAAAGGTTCATATTTTTCCTATCACTTCCAAAACAAATGGGAAAATTATATTGCATTCTTAGCTAGATTGAGTTAAGAGCAAGAAAGACAGTTCCCAGGGGCATAGCGTCCATATACGCGCGTACGCCCGTGCGTACAGCTGAGATCTGAAAAATTTTCTCATTAAATTTGCTGGGAAATAATTTCATATTTTCACATTATATTTCATATTTTCACATTACACAATAATGGCAAAGTGCATTTGAGTGGTAAGCAAAAATAGGAAAAACGCCTCACAAGATGGAAGCACAAAATGGAGTGCATGGATCCGAATGTGACGCCGCAGACTTTGGTTGAGACTCTTGACCACGCAAACTCCCAATTTCATCCTGGTGAATATGTTACTCTCGTAACATTGTTTACTTATTCTGCGTCTACATGCACTGCCGAATGTAGCTTCAGTAGCATGAAGAGACTAAAATCTTCTCTGCGAAGTACGATGACGGATGAAAAATAAGCTCCTTAGCAATCCTTCATATACATAGACATAAGAACGTGGATATTGACAGGTTGGTGACGAAATTTGCCCGTCTTAAGGGTGACACCTCGCCCTTTGCTTGTCACCTGTCTTCATTGTTTTCGTATTTTTTTTCTTTTCTAGACACTGTAGCTTACAGAAAACACTAGGGAAATGGTTAAAATAAACAACTTTTTACTGCATTTTTGCCGCATTATTTGTTAAAAATGCCTCGCAGAAAAACCAGGAGATAACATTTCCGAGACCCTAAATTTCAAAATTTTCTGCGGGAGCATCCCACCAGACCCCCCTAGTTGTGAGCGACTTTGGCGCTTACGAAAAATTTATTCTTGTGCGTACATCTTCAAAATCCCACGCTACGCCCCTGGTTCCCTCTAGTAAATCAATATCAAAGGCATGGAACTGAGCACCTAGTTTGAGTTTATACAAAAAACAAAATAAACAACTTTATGTGTACAAGAATTAAGCTATCAACCTGGGAAAAACAAATTTTTAAAATGAGCTTTTTAATCTAATTTATTGAATTACATGTATAATCAGCTACAAGTACAATATTTTAAAGAAAATAGAAAAATGACACAAAGCTAACTTGACTTGAAATATTTCTCATGTATTCAAACATCTCCAGAGTGCATCTCCCTCAAATAGAACCTAAACATTAATTAACAAAAAAAATTATTACCATAATTACATGTAATGACTCGTTCGCAATTTCAAACGATCTCTTAGTATTGTGCATTATTTTGTTACCGACCACATGGCCTACTATTGTCCGTATTAGCTTGCAATTTTAACATTATCTTGATTAAAAATCAAAGGTTTCTTTTAGAAAATTGCTCCCTCAAGTAGAAAGGTGTGAATCAACCATGCATAAAGATTTTAAGTTATCTTACCTCCTTGATTGGCAGAACCGTTGGACCTTTCGCCATCCACAGACACAGCAAAACCCCTTCTACTTTTGACATTTATCACACTTAAATTTTCCTTCAACCCAACAAATCTGCTGTAGAACGAAACACTTTTCACACAGTCATGCAGGAAAAATAAGATGAGGCCTTAGGAAATCTTCGATCGCCTCCAAACTAAATTCTGCAAAGCTTCTTAGCGCTTAAAATGATGCTTGATCCACTACGCTGATTAGATCCACCATCCTAATACAGGAAAACGTCTAAATACTGCTATTCTTACCCAAATCTCTAGAACAAAGCCAACACAACTAAATTCTCCCCTTCGGCTATATTTGTTTATGAAATTCAAGTTCGCGCGTGTGTAAAAGAATCTGGGTACTAGCAATCTTGGTTCCTTCTTAGGTTCCTTTCGGTTCCTTTTGGCCTAAAGCGCGCGTGGGCTCTGGGGACGAGATTGTAAAAAATGAAGCGAACATGTCCTCTGTAACGACAAATCAGCATTAAATAATTGTGCCCCCTGTTATTGTTGTTGGGAAGTTTGCTGCATATGCATTGAAAAATATATATATAACTGCCGAAAGGATAAGGAACTGGTAAGTTTACTACGTTCATACGATAAGCAGATTCCTAATGCTATGAAAAAATCGGAGCTCCGCTTTTAGGCTTGGCTAAATATATATATTATTTTTTGGCTCCTGTCGTAAACATCTTTACTGACGCCCACAGTCATTGATTTAAGCGCCTTCTTTCTTTGTCACGCTCAGTCACGCCGCACAGGCACAGCTCAGGCATACGTGTGCGCTACAATGAATGTGAAGAAGCTTTTCTGGTTGTTTGTTTCTGTGGCGATTGTAGGGTGCCTTTTAGTGATTATTGCCTTCGAAAAAGATATCAAATATTTACGGCATCTTTTTCCCCTTAAGAAACTCAAAACAGCAGAAGTCGTGGATACTTATTATGTTAATCGTACGGGTAAACACTGCGATCTTCACTTCGACTGGGGTGAAATGTGCCCCAAGTTATACACGGAACTTGGAGGGAGATGCGACTTGATCAATGGAACATTTGACTGTCCTGATATTCGCAACAAAACAAATTCCACGCAACGACAATCGCAGCTTGTTCTGACACGGATGTTACGTATTTTCGATCTGCTTGCTCAGAAGCATAACATTTTCTACTGGATCGCACACGGCACTTTACTGGGTGCTGTAAGACATCAAGGATTCATTCCCTGGGATCACGACATCGATATTCATGTGCCTTTAGATGACTACGTTAAATTCTTCCAAGTTGTAGCGAAGGAGTTACCCGACGACATTTTCTTTCAAAACTGTATAAGTGATCCGGAATTGATGCCAAGCGAAGAAGTCATTAAGGAAAAACATTTACACATACACAGTATTGTTGGGATATATCAACGGATTACGAATCCAAGACTTAGAGACAGAAAAAGCTGCTACAGATTCTGTTTTGCTAATAATTGTAAATGGCACGATGGTCTCATGGTTGATATTTTTGTTTTCCCTCATGAGAGCCGTTGGGTTTACCCTTTGAAACAAATGACATTCGAAGGGTTTTTGTTTCCTGTTCCAAACAACTGGTGGTGGCAGTTAAAATCTGAATATGGTATAAATTGCTTTCAACTTCCAAAGGAGCCACACCTGGATGATGGTAGCATGGACCCAATTCATAGCTGCGAAGAACTGGCGAGCTAAGAGGTGCAGTTGCACATACAGGCTTTTGTCCCTTGCGTTATCTATCAAACAGATTAAATTTCTAATGCCCGACAGTCAGAAATATTCACAGGATAAGGACAGTCAAAAATCAAATTTATTGAGAGTATTCGATGTTTGTTTGGAAATACCAAACGATTCTACAAGTTATTTTGTGAGCGCGAGCGTGATTCGATGAAAATTTCTCACCGCCCGGCTGGCCGGACATTTTGAGTATTGATCGACCGTGCTCGGCTGCCGCGCATCGATTATTTTTGTACTAATTTTCGTTGCGTGATCTGAATCCATCGCGGCATTAGCTACTGAAAAAATACACAGCCCAAAGCTCCTCTACATAAACTTTATCTTAAACTGGTAAAATTCAGTTCTCGGCTGGTTTAAGGATTGAAGAAAGGTAGTTAATTCGGGCTTGTGTGAACGGCGTCGGAATAGAATATTCATATTTGAAGGTGAGCGGGATTATGAATAAATTATATTAAAACAAGAGATATGTTTTGTAGAACTTGAGAGTGGAATTTGATGGTTTTTTTTTTTTTTTGTGTGTGTGTGTGTTACTAAGTTATTCCGTTTGTATTGGTCGTTTGTCGAGCTCAAGTGGAAGGATCGCTTTGATCTTCGCGCGAATACATGCATACACCCGCGAATACCATGAGGTATGTAAATATTCCACCCTTCCGCTGAGCTAAGTACCTGTCACCAAACAAAGGAGTTTTGTTTACGGCACATTAATTTAACCTACGTTCTGCTCCTTTCTAAATTGATACAAAACAAGATGCCTGCTATACTGGCATTACGCGTGATGCTGGGGCTGATTCATTTATTCCAACCGGTATGCTTCGCCGATTGATTAAACTATCCTTGCTGATGGAATAGTTTGAGTCACGACGATCGCGTTACGTTGTTTCCGTTGTGTTACGCTACTCCGGGTTTCAAGGGAAATTGCGGGAATTCCATTGCGATAACGTAAGCTTCTCAATGACCTCTTTTCAGTCTCGCGTCGTGGTCTAAGACTGTCAAACAAAGCACGATTCCTTCGCCAGGAATTTACCAATTTCCACTGTTTTAAATGTCGAATGCTTCTTAGAAGTTATTCTTTCGATTTGCCGCTTCAAAATGGTGAAATTTCCGTTTGAAAACGGCACACTTGAGTCCAGAACATGTTAACAATATGGCGCCAAATTTAATCTGTTTTTTATAAATAGATCAAATGATGCGTTGACATCACACAGGTAGGGGTGAGTGGGTCCCCTCCCTCGCGATGTAAGCGACAAGAATGGATTTTGATTGGGCTGCTTCTGTTGAAGACAATCAGAACAATACACCCCGAGTAGGAGAGGAGTGAGTTTAATGAATAAATTAATGTACCGATTTGTAGCTACGAGGAAGAAAAAAAAAAGAAGAAAAAACAAGATGCCTGCTATACTGGCATTACGCGTGATGCTGGGGCTGATTCATTTATTCCAACTGTATGCTTCGCCGATTGATTAAACTATCCTTGCTGATGGAATAGTTTGAGTCACGACGATCGCGTTACGTTGTTTCCGTTGTGTTACGCTACTCCGGGTTTCAAGGGAAATTGCGGGAATTCCATTGCGATAACGTAAGCTTCCAATGACCTCTTTTCAGTCTCGCGTCGTGGTCTAAGACTGTCAAACAAAGCACGATTCCTTCGCCAGGAATTTACCAATTTCCACCGTTTTAAATGTCGAATGCTTCTTAGAAGTTATTCTTTCGATTTGCCGCTTCAAAATGGTGAAATTTCCATTTGAAAACGGCACACTTGAGTCCAGAACATGTTAACAATATGGCGCCAAATTTAATCTGTTTTTTATAAATAAATCAAATGATGCGTTGGACGTCACACAGGTAGGGGTGAGTGGGTCCCCTCCCTCGCGATGTAAGCGACAAGAATGGATTTTGATTGGGCTGCTTCTGTTGAAGACAATCAGAACAATACACCCCGAGTAGGAGAGGAGTGAGTTTAATGAATAAATTAATGTACCGATTTGTAGCTACGAGGAAGAAAAAAAAAAAAGAAAAAAAAAAAAAGAAATCGACCCGTTTTTAGACACGGTATGCCCCTTCAGGGCATCCCGCGTAAAAATGCAATCGTCTTTTTCCCTTTTCATCGGCTCACGTTGTATATCTTAGAAAAGAAGACGAATAATTCACCTTTATTTCTCAAGATGACTAGGAAAATTAATTCAGGTGAATGCGTTATTCAAGTTTTTGAACATAGCCATAATAAAATATTACAAGATACAAATACAAAATATAAATATAAATACATAATACAAAATCAAGCTTAATACAAAGAATCACTAAATAACTTATAATAGTAAAGAGAAACAATGGGGACGAGAAAAACAATATTACCTACAATACTAATAATTTCTTTTTTTTTTTTTTTTTTACATGTAGGCACTTTACATGCTATTTTCGGTTACGACACTGTTAACAGATACCATGCAGTTTACTACTACTTGAATCTACTACTTTTAACACACTTATATTAAATATATTATAACAAAAAAATCTGAGGCTCAGAAAAGAACATATTTTCTACTTTCCACTGTAATGTTACTTTAGTTTGAAATTCCTGTTCAATCGGCTTTTTTTCAAAGCATTTGCAAACATAAATATATTGTTTTAATAAGATGACAAATAAGTGTAGTCTGCGTTTTTGGAGGTCGGTTAACTGTTCGAGGTGTGGAATTTCGTTGGTAGCTATAAGGTCATTATAGAGGCTCACATCAGTATTGTTTACCCGATTAAACCACGAAAGAGCCTTAGAGTAGAAAAATCACAGTTTATAAAGATATGTTCTATAGAATCTGAGTTTGGGCAGAAAATACGTTTCATTGTCGGTTAATCGAAATCTAAATAATTCTTTTTTGGTTGTTGTTATCTTATGTAAAAACTTGAAAGAGAACTGTCTTAGTTTATTATCTCTTGTTGATTCATAAATAAATGCAAATTTATTTTTCCATTTTTCAAAATAGATAGGGAAGATAGTTTTCCACTTTTTGATACCAGATGGTTCGATAATATTGCTTTCATTAATTATCTTGTAGTAATGCTTACAGCGCATGCTAGCGAGATCCATTAGGGTACCTGGCACCATCGTTGTATTTGATAGCTCCGTTTTTTCAGTCACCTGGGCTTTCTTTTTCAAATCCGGCGGAATTGCCGCCATCAATTGAAAATATTGAAGAAAGTTTGTTTTAATTTTAAATTTGCTTTGGAATTCCTCTAATGTTAAAAAGCTTCCATTGGTATTTAAGATATCTTGCACAAAGAGGACTTTTTGATTAAACCAGGATTTCCAAAATAACATGTTATTTTCAATAGTTATTGCTTCATTATTCCATAATAGGAATTCGCTGTGAGGAAAAATGTTAGTTATATTCTTAATTTCGCAGAAATAATGTTAGAGTTCTCGATAAAAGATAGGTATATTTTTGTTAATAAAGTTAACATTGTAATTACATTTCAGAAGGAACTGCAGACCACCATAATCAGAGAAATAATAATTTGGAATCGCTTTCCATGAGTCGTTAGTATCGCTTAAAAATTTGCTTATCCAGGCTAGTCGTAATGAATTAACCATCGTAGCAAAATTGATGAAATGCAGTCCTCCCTCCTTGGGCAGTTGGTAAATGACTGCTCTCTTTATTTTGTCTTTTTTGTTTTTCCACTGGAAAGTTTTCACGGACTCTAACTCGCGCTTTTGTTCCTGGTACGCGGCCTTCAATTCCGTTAATTCTGTTTTAACTGACTTATTCTCCTTTAAGATATTTGCTATTGACGTTTGAATATTCGCTAGCATTTCTCTAATTTCAGTTAAGCTAGGTTCCGAATTTTCTGTCGACTCCGTATTCTTTCCTGCTTCGCTCGCGGCCATGTTGCTTCGTTTGGCGTCACTGAGTTCTTCTTCCACTTCTAGAGAGCCTCGCTCAGCTCGTTTGTTCTTGCGTCCTTTCGTCATCGGAATTTAACAGGTACCGTGTTTTCCATCAGATTTACACATTTAAACGATGGTTTTAGCCAAAGATGAAGGAGTAAGGAGACAGATTTTGCTCTGCTTAGTTGACACGTCCGCCTCGGACGAACACATGCTCTCGAATGTGTTATTCAATAAGAAAAGTTATTTGTGTATAGAGTGTGTGCACGGCGGCTATGTTGGAGGACTAAAACAATAGAGGATATTTGTATAAAAATAGAATATATTTCCCAAAGGAAAATCATTTTATTGTTTCGGCACAGGTCACCAAAGCGTATGTGACACAGGTTTCCATGCAAGCGTGATTTAAGAGTTTGTATGGAGTTAAAATTAAATCGAAATTTAGCCAACAATTTAAATTTCGATTTTCCCTAAAATAGCCACAAAAACTATATGGAAAGTCCATTAACATAATATAATGATGCACGTTGACCAGCTGCTGAGAGATAAACCGCTCAAAACAGCGTTTGGAAGCACTGAAGAGCATTGAAAACACAGCAAAACACACCAGGTGAGCTTTTTCAGACTTTAGTGTAGCTTGCATGGAAACCTATGTCACATACGCTTTGGTGACCTGTGGTGAGACTCGAACACCAAGCAGTCACGAGTGGTTTGGAAAATTGTACTCCAAGATGCCGCCAGCTAAAAGATGTGCCAAGCGCTCCGCACAGCCCCAATATTTATTGTCTATACATTTTGTGGCCAAAACTCTATTCATACTCGTTCTTTGTGTAAGAGGGTTGAATATGACAGTGATACAAGTATAATTTTAAAATCTCTGGGGCTGTGGGGAAAGATGTTTTCGACCCGTGGACAGTGGACCGTAGAGGAAGAGAAAAAGATGCTCGAGGAAAGTGTCCCCAAATCCACCCGAAATCCCACTTAACACATAAAACTTTATGTTTATTAGTATTCTTTATGAAAAAATGTTCATCCTGATAAGCATTTCATTGTTTCAGTCAGTCTGTATTTTCCCAGGGAGCCCTCCCCAGACTTATGAGTTTGATGAATTTTACCGGATATAAAGGTCCTTGCACGTGCATTCAATTCCATTCACGCGCATTCAGTTCATTGAATTCATTCATGCATTCAATTGGACAATATGCCAACTCAACATTTGAGTTTATGAAGCATGTAAACAACGCATAGAGCCGCGGACATAACACCCCCCCCCCCCCCCGTAGACTAGTCTCCTTCGCAGCTTGTCATGTCACGCAACACGCTTCCTCGAGCCCAAACTGGACGACGACTACCTGTAGACGTCAGTGTGTGTTTTGTCATAGGTCACTAAAGCGTGTTATTATATGGCTGGCTCCGTGAGCGGGCAAGATGAGTCAAATCCTGCGCTGTGATTGGCTACCCGAGCGGGCAAGATGGAGCTATATTGCCCGCTCGGGACTACCCATTGCCCGTTCGCTTGGCATGGAAAGTTTAATCCCAACAACAATGCAATCTTTTCTTTGATTTTCTCATTGTTTTGGGGGACAACGCTCACTAAAAAGTTCGGTAAACTCTCAACATTTACCTGAAGGAAAGGAAAGAGAATGGAATCGTCCTGGTGTAGTGAAAATTTTGTTTCAGCTACAATGAATGTGAGTTAAACCGGTGAGTTGCTCTGCGTGTAGTATTTTAGATAGAGTTGATTTTGTAAAACTTATTGTCTCAAGTCGAGTGCCAAATTGATAAATTCTCTAGGTTTGCAATGACTGTATTTAAATCATAGCGTAGTGGAAGTTGCGTTAAGTGTTTAAAGCAGTTCAGAAAAGCATTTTTCTCAAGTTCGCCGAAGAAGCTCACGTTTTTAATTTAGCCACGTCTTGCTTGTTGTAAACAACAAAATCTTATCAAAGTTTCGCCCAGTTTTCTGATTTACCCGCTCTTTTTTTCGGCTTATGTTTGCATATAATCTCAAAATCTATTGTTTCATTCAAGAATTAATGATTGGAGGCCGAAAACTGTGTAAAATGTTTATTATTTACGCCACCGCGCGATCGGCTGAAAATGGCGAGTTTGCCGGATTCTATTCAAATCTTCCCGCTCTTGCGAAAATCTAAATTTTTCGTTCTCAATAATTGTATACTCCCTTAAAGCCATTATAAAATTAGAGCCCTAAGATAATTTAAGATTCCTTGTTTTCCACGATTACATGCTAATCCAAAAATGCACTGAAAATAAATCTTGCACCGGCCGGCTATGAAGAATTTCTTTCCGAGTAGAGCAGTTTCATGTCCTGTTTAATTTGTTTTGTTGTTGTAGTTTTAACTTGAAGGTAAAGCCATATAATAAATCCTTTATTGACCAAGCGTGAGGTCAAGATGGCTGGATATTGGCCTCGTTCTTTTTTTGCGTTTTTATGGACCAAGACGACTAAAAATGCGAAAAAAGAACTTGGCCAATATCCAACCATCTTCACCTCACGCTTGGTCAATAATAGTGCGGTAAAGTTAGTGAATGACCCACCACAAATTGCAACAAAAGCTAAATAGGTCTCATTGCACTGGTAATACCATTAGGAATAACATACTAAAAGTCACCGAAAATCGGAGCATTGGAACAAGGTTAATTTTGCGGGAATTTGAATCGCTATTAAAATTCGAAAATGCGCCATATTTAATTTATGCTCCAACAGTACCGATGGAATACCAAGCTAGAAGTAGACTCTCTAATTCGAAAAAAATGGCAATATGCTAACAAAAGTCGATTGGGCAAAAAATTAAATCTATTTAAGAGTAGTATAGGTGCATGTTATGAGGTCTGACGTAATAAACTATGATAATTGTAGTATTTTGGAGTGCAGGTTTCGCATTTCGAAAAGTTCAAAAACTCACTGATAACAACTTCGTTTCTGACTATTTTTTTAAGTGTAACAATAACAAAGTTTGAAAATATTTATGTTATTATTTTAATACTAATTAAATGGGCGATGAATGTAAAAATGTAAAATAATTGGCAGATATGGAAGCGTGTTTGAAGAACACTTTAACTGTATACGAACTGGCACACCGGCTTGTAGGCTCCTAACTATTATACACTGTAAGTATCAGCCTAATTACCAGACTAATGGGCCACATTAGTAGTAAGAGCTTAAAACGTACCTGAAGCAGCAGATGAACTCTTAATAATATGTCACTCATCGTCAGAATCACAATCTCCCTCAGGAAGTTCTACATTGCAACACAGCATACCTTTGTATTGCCCACATGCAAGGGAACAGTACAAACCAAACTTCACACAACTGCAGCGTTAGAACTGTAGTCTGTCTTGCAGTTGCAATTGATAGCTTCCAGAAGATACTCTAGTGCAGATTGCAGGTCAGCTGCAACAGGCGACATCTTGTCATCTTTCAACCTCTACTCCCATTCTGTAGCGCACCGTTGTGCACTCCACGCCATTGCTAGACTTGGTGGTTCACACGTAGACTATGGTACTTGGCTGCGGCTGATGTTGGTAGCAGTGTCCGCGGTTGCACACATGACGTGCTGGATGAAACTTTGCGGTGGAAATGCTGCACTCAAAGAGTATCGATTTTGTCACCAGGTCTGCCGTTGTACAAGCAGACCTGTGCGTTTTCCCCAGCAATGCGGATATCCCCTAGTGTAGCGTGCGGGTCCTGAAACACATCCGCCTTCTCTCGGAAAAAAGCATTCTTTCTGAGTTTCTTTAAAGCCTCCTGCTCACCAATACCAAACACTCGGGAGGTTGTATCACATCCCAGCAATGCATGCGCGAATAGAAGATTGTCACAGATCTGATCACCTAGCACTCTTTGCACCTGATTACTGTTCCAGCACCACGCCGCTCGCTGCGAGCTTGACTTTGGTTCCGGTCTGAAATACAGTTCACAATTTGAACTCTTTGAATTGCAACAAAGAAGTATGAGGAGATCTGTATCATCACCAACTAAAACTGTGTCGTTCGATGCAGCTGACTCAATTGCTGTTTGTACCACTAGCACATCTGCATCAGCTTCTGCATTTATGACTACGATGTTGTTCTGTTGGAAGTGACTTGAGAGTAGCGTTTTGAACTTCTGTTTGTTGGTCTTGTTGGATAAGAACACATCCTTCTTCATAGAATATATTATTTCCCCAGTGAAACGCACTTCAGCAGCCATACTAGATTTGGTTCGTCTACTGTGAGTGTTGTCTTCTGTGGACGGTCCGTTTTGATAGCCATCGTAAACTATGACAGGAGACCTATCTTTGTCCGTCACATACTTAACGTGGCGACTACAGATTGCATCAAATTTCTCACCACTAGGCCACTATTTCTGTAGAGAAGGGCACCTCCATCCAAAACGTACTGGGCAGGTGTAGGCATAGCTAAAACTTGTTTCCACATGGCATAGGCGAGTGCAGCTTTGTTTGGGGAAAGTAAAACATTTGTCGTTTCAAAAAGTGCAGGTGGATAGCTACAAAGTTCATGAGTGAAACCTTCGTCCAACAACTCTACCTTAAGTGTCCCTACTGAAACGAGACGCTGGAACAGAAGCAAAGGATCAATAACCACAGTTTCTGTGCTTGTGTGCACTGCATCTTTTGCTTCAAGACAAGGGTCACAGCCTGATCTTTGTTCTTGAAAACATACTCTTGCACTTTCTGGCTAACCAGGCCATCCACGATCTTCTTTCCAACTTGACTGCCCTTGCCAAGTTAACTGAACAACTTGCTATGACACCAGTAGTCTGCTGTCATTTGCATCAAATGGTGTTTTGGATTGTAAGTATTCCAGGACCTTGTGGGTGTCTCTGGTGTCTCTCTCTTGACAAGCTATCGATATGTCGTTGTGTTGATCACATGGCAAGCCGCACGCCTTAGCAACCAATTTTGCCATCCAAATTTTTCCTTGATCGCTACAGGAGGCCTATTGTTTACGGAACTGCTGTTGACAGTTTAAAACCACATTTTCGTGCAATACGAGCCCCAGTGCGTTGTAAAAAGTTTACAGCAATCAACATTCACTCACTGCGTGCAGTCGAATAATTCCGGTTCAGTCAAAAACCTCCAGACAATTCAAAAATCCGGAGAAAAATAAAGTTATCGTCGATGTGCAGCGAGTATTAAACACGGCAAAGCAAAGGCGACACACCCGATTGCTCGTCCTTATCAGGCGACTCACCCGAGATAAGAACGGCCGCGTTAAAAATCTCTGTGAAGAAATTTCGAATATTATTATTAGAGTTAGCTCACGAAGCAAAGGCGACGCACCCGATTGCTTATTGTTCTCAGGCGACACACCCAAGAGAACAACTGTGATTTAACTATGTCTTTTACCTCTACATAATAAAACCGTGAATATTTAGCCGGTATTAATTTTTGGACACTTTTGTCGCACTCAGCGTGGTGAACATTGATTGCCAGTATCTATTTTGGTCTTACCGTCTGAAATACTAACACGGTCCCGCAACAATAATATCATCATAGAAGGCATTTTAAAACTACATTTTGTGTTGACTCTGATTCTAAGAGTTCCTACACGTGGAAAATGGAAGCTGGTGATCGACGCCGTTACACTTTTTCCCAAATCAGGAAATCGCGAGTCCTGATCAAATATATAACGTACATAAAAATCGCACTTACCTTTGCGGACGAATGGAGGTTGACGATTGACTTTATTTATCATTCAGTTATTAGAAAATGATGCAGAAAATTAGCTTGCCGAACAATAAACTATAAATTTGCATCGTAGAGACAATGAGCGAACAAATCATTGATGTTATGGTTCGTCGATTTAGGACCATCTAGCGCGCTGATTAGATTGGCGGGAAAACGAAAACCTTTAGTAAAAATTGTCATTTTTCCGTTTGCGACGGTCGATGTGTGGTCAGGCTTCTGGACAGATCGAAGGGGTTTTTGTTTTCAGTTAACTGAGCGTTTCCACAAAAGCCAAACTTTCTAGTCACAAAGACTTCATTGCATTGCGGCAAGCTCGATCTAGACATTACACGCGACTGAAATTGATTCTTTACTATAGTGTTGATAGATTGCCCCTTTCGAACTCGGGAATTCCATCATAGCAACTGTCACTCAACCTAATTAATTTTAACACCTCTACGCGGCTCCTCATGTTGTGCAATAGCTGACTGATGTGTATTCCTGAAGAGCTTCGTTCACCTGCACACGCTGGAATAGATAACAACCACACATGTCTCTGCTGTTCATCAATACCTCTTCCCCTTATCAAACCCCCCTGCACTCTTAATACTTCTCATTGGGGTTTGTTCGATTACTAGATCGGTAGGCAGTTCAGCTGCCAATATCGTTCAGAACGGCACACGACATGACGACTTTCCACAAAATGGCGTTGCACTTGGTCTTGATCAGAAAGTTAGCTGGTCTTCTTTTGTTCTAGCTAATAATTCGACAAATGTGACGTCATAAGCCACGCTAATGAACGTCCCTACATTGAAAGTGTTGTACATAATCTGATGCTGATTTTTATTCTCATAGCTTTAACTGTAGGAGCTACAGATCTTTGCAAATTGTTAAACTTTGGCTGCGATATTAAATATGCATAAAATTTTGGATGAAATTATAGTGTTTTAAACTTTGTCCAAAATGAAAATGTTCCAATGCTTCGATTTACGGTGACTTTTAGTAAGTTATTCCCCAACAAATTGGGAATAAAATGAGACATGTTTCGCTTTTGTTGCAATTTGTGGTGGGTTTGGCCTTCAAATTTCACAGATTGACTGGACTATAACGCATATATACAAGAGTCTGTATGGCGTTAAAATTCGATCGAAAACTAAACAACAATATTCCCTCGAAAACCTACAAAAATTCCAATAAAGTCTGAAAAAGCTCACTTTTTTTTTTTGCTGTGTTTTCATGGCTTCTCAGACCTTCCAAACGCCACTTTGAGCGATTTATCTCTCAGTGGCTGGTCCACGTACAGCACTGTACTATGTTAATGAAAAAGTTGGAAAACTTGAAGTCGAATTTGAAGTCGAAATTTTAGCGAAAACCTCGCTAAAATTCGCTTGAAACTTCAGCACACGCTTACCTACCTCACCATATGCCAAGAAGGATGATGTGCGGTGCTTGTTAAGACACAGGCCTTCGTTGAAAACAAAGTTTAATTCAAATCGGGCGCCATTTCTGCCGCGGAGTAGCCGTGTCGCTGGAAAGTCATGATAACCCTTGGCACGAGTACTAAAATGTACCCGACAGGGAGAACCCACGTGAAACCTTTGTCTCGCAACAAACTACGCGCACCTCCTCCCGGGTAAGTGCAGTTTTGTAACAGCCAGCCATACATGGCGTAACAGGACCACAGCGAACTGGCCCAAGCATGCCTCGCTCCGGGATAAGATTTTGTGCTGGTTTGTGGAAGCAAAAAAGTCTGCTAGCCGGAGCCCAGCGAGCGCACGCTATCCAGCCATAAACAGTTAAGTTCATGGCTTCAGGGAGACGTCTTATCTCATAAGGACTATGGATAACTCACAGTTACATTAGGATTGCATATCACGTCACTCATCATATAGTACATGGCGTCGTGCATGTTTAACCGTTAACCTAAAACACTAGTTAAACCTTTTTCCTGTAGGAAGACCTTACATAACAGGAACCCACAAACAAGGGCTCACAAACTTGGTTCAAGTCCTTGTCATCTTTTCAATGCCTAAACCACACTCCTTCACCAATAAGCTTCTAAGGCAGTGAAACTTCACTGATCTGTTGGATCAACTTTAGCAGGAGATTTGTCACGTTCTGGTAGCCTGTGAAGTTTTCAGGTGAGGAAATACCATCTCTTTCAGGCAAGACGTAAAACTGGTCTTAGCCAGAAGTTCTTGCATTGTTGGAATACTGGCCCTAGTAGCTCAAAGAGCGGATAATTTTGTCTACTGGATAGGTCGCTATGCGCCAAATATAATGTGTGCAAGAATTTCCCTATTGCCTTATAATTTGAATGTGTATAAAGTAGAACCGGTTGTTGTTGTTTGTTTGAGTGGGATTGTGTGAAAAACGTGCCAAAAGCTTTTGTTGGCCAGTTCATTTTATCCGCTGGATAGCTGAACTTATCCACTGGATAAAGTTATCCGCTCTTTGAACAACTGGGGCCTGATGAAAACAAGAGGTCTAAAGAAAGGGAATAAAGATGTATGGGACAGTATTGTAGAAAAAATGGTAAGCTCTAGATTTTCTCATAATGAGACAGACTGTGTGAAGCGGTAAAAATGAAAAAAAAAAAAAAAAAAAAAAAAAAAAAAAAAAAGACCCGAAAGACCTGGTACACACGCTATTAGCCACAATGACGTCCAGTGGTTATGATCGCAAGACTTGCGCTTTTAATAATGAGCTCATGCAGTGAACCTTTAAACATCTATGGAAACTGTTCAAAACACGACTGGACGCTTTCTGGCACAGCTACATCCTCCCAAGTTTTTTTTCTTAAAATCCTTTTCCTAGTGCCAAAAGTTTCCAATTCATGAATTTTTCAGAAGCCATGCTTTATGAAAATTATGTGACATCGGATTTCCATACAAACACTCTTATTTCACGCCTGTTTGCCTACTCGTCAAAATGGCGTTAACACGGTGATAAGACCTATTAAGACTGGTAGAATAAGTGTATGAAATAATTATTATACTGTAATATAGGAATTAGGTTGACTTAACCGGTGAAAAGAAGTAGTAATTGAATAGGTAAATAAAAAATGACAAAAAATATTACTAAATATTACAATATTTAACACAAGCCGGAACGAACAACGCGACAAAGAGCATTTGCTATTCAATCATTTTATGTCCACGTGGAACAATATATTTGTTGAATTATTAACCGACTGAAAAAGGTTGAAGAAACAATTAACATTAAAAAGCCCGAAAGAAATTTATTTAATTTTATTGATTATTGATTCACCTTCATGTACTAAAAAAAAAATGTAAGATTATACACTCTTGTGGGATCGAAACACGTGTGATGGGAGACTGACAATTCAACTACGTCAACTTTTCACAGCCATGAATTGGGTCCATTCGGGTATCATCTAGAACTGGTTCTTTGGGAAATTGAAAACAATCTTCGCCATATTCCGATGTCAATTCCCCTTTCCAGTTGTTCGGAATAGGAAACAGAAATCCTTCAAATATCATTTGTTTTAAAGGGTAAAACGAACTGCGTACATGCGGAAATACAAAAATGTCAACCAAAAGACCATCATGCCATGTACAATTATGAGCCAGACAGTATCTATAGCAGCTGTTTACATCCCTTAGTCTTGGGTTCCAGCGGCGTTGATATACTCCAACAGTACTGTGTATGTGTAAATTGTTATCGACAATCTCCTGATAATTTGGTCTCAGCCCAGGGTCACTTATACAGTTTTGAAAGAAAATGTCGTCGGGTAACTCCTTCGCTGCAACTTGAAAGAATTTAACGTAGTCTTCTAAAGGAACATGAATATCGATGTCGTGATCCCAGGGAATGAATCCTTGATGTCTTACAGCACCCAGTAAAGTGCCGTGTGCGATCCAGTAGAAAATGTTATGCTTCTGAGCAAGCAGATCGAAAATACGTAACATCCGTGTCATGACAAGCTGCGCCTGTCGTTGGGTTGATTTCGTTTTGTTGCGAATGTCGGGACAGTCAAATGTTCCATTGATCAAGTCGCATCTCCCTCCAAGCTCTGTGTATAACTTGGGGCACATTTCACCCCAGCCGAAGTGAAGATCGCAGTGTTTACCCGTGCGATTAACATAATAGCTATCCACGACTTCTGTTGTTTTAAGCTTGCGAAATGGGAAGGGAAATGCATATATAAAATCTGATTGGAAAATGACCGTCACCAAAACAAACGATACTGCTGTCCCAAGAATAAACAAGAAGAAAAACTTGGGGTTTGAAAATAGCCGCATCTTGTGGTAGCTTCCAGATGGTTTCTTAAATCCCCCTTTATATTGTTCATTTTAGCTTGAGAATGTTAGACAGCTCCGGTTAGGTTGCAAACGCGGCTTGGATAGGCGGATGGATACGTGGCTAGCGTTTATGTTAATTTTGGCCAAAAGTAGTTTTATTCATGTGAACGAGGAAGTAGGACAAGCAAACTCGTTCAAACAATTACACGAAAAAGCTCCTTCAGATAAGCGTCCTCGAGTACTTAAGTTCTAAGGTTTAATTAATTGAATAATTTAACAAACACACGGGCTTGCTATCTAGGTCTTTATGTAACTGATGGCAGCGCGAGCCATTTTGACAGGTAGGCAAACAGGCTTGAAATAACAGTGTTTGTATGGAAATCCGATGTCAAATAATTTTTATAAAACATCGCTTCTGAAAAATTCATGAATTGGAAACTCTTGGCACTAGGAAAAGGATTTTAAGAACAAACTAGGAGGGATGTAGCTGAGCCAGAAAGCGTCCAGTCGTGTTTTGAACTTTCCATACATTTCCCTGTATTTTTTTCCCGCGAGCTATTTTTAGAGCCGTTCACGGCTGGTTCGCTAATGTGTGTGTTCAGACAAATGTATGGAAAGTTCAAAACACGAGTCGCGTTGTAATAGAATAATTTTATATTTTGCCTTAAGCCATGTGCATTTATTTTTATCTTATTAACCACATGGGTCGTGCATTCAGTGCTTAGTATTTTGGACCACACTTAAAAACCGAATCTAAAATTTAGAATTAATATATAGCTGATCCTGTAGCCTTAAAGTCATCTATCCAAAACATCAGCTGAGAGGCAAACAAACTTTCTTTATCAGTATTTTCGTTTTTTTTCTATCTTGTTACTTTGGGTCAACAGTGAAAGGCAACGCCATTTCTTAACCAACCAGTATAGACAAGGTTAGCGACGAGTGCGCTGCGGTAGGATGCATTATCCGTCCGGGCAAACTTGGGCAAACATTTGTTGTTCGTCTGGTTATTCGTGTCTAGTATAAAGACGGGCAAAGGACGTATTATCCGTATAATGCGTCTTGTTCCCGTCCTAAAATCGCCACATGCTAACAAACAGCAGTAGACTATCGCGTGCTTGCTTGCTTGCTAAACTAAGATGAACACGCGATAATCAATCCCGCACTCTACATTGTAATCGAAACACGTGTGATGGGACACTGACAATTCAACTCGTCAACTTTTCGCAACCATGAATTGGGTCTATTCGATCATCATGTTGAACTGGTTCTTCGGGAAATTGAAAACAATCTTCGCCATATTCCGATGTCAACTCCTCTTTCCAGTTGTTCGGAATGGGAAACAGAAATCCTTCGAATATCATTTGTTTTAAAGGGTAAAACGAGCTGCGTACATGCGGAAATACGAAAATATCAACCACGAGACCATCATGCCATGTACAATTATGAGCCAGACAGTATCTGTAGCAACTGTTTACATCCCTTAGTCTTGGGTTCCAGCGGCGTTGATATACTCCAACAATACGGTGTATGTGTAAATTGTTATCGACAATCTCCTGATAATTTGGTCTCAGCCCAGGGTCACTTATACAGTTTTGAAAGAAAATGTCGTCGGGTAACTCCTTCGCTGCAACTTGGAAGAATTTAACATAGTCATCTAAAGGAACATGAATATCGATGTCGTGATCCCAGGGAATGAATCCTTGATGTCTTACAGCACCCAGTAAAGTGCCGTGTGCGATCCAGTAGAAAATGTTATGCTTCTGAGCAAGCAGATCGAAGATGCGTAGCATCCGTATCATGACAAGCTGCGCCTTTCGATGGGTTGATTTCGTTTTGTTGCGAGTATCAGGACAGTCAAATGTTCCATTGATCAAGTCGCATCTCTCTCCAAGCTCTGTGTATAACTTGGGGCACATTTCACCCCAGTCGAAGTGAAGATCGCATTGTTTACCTGTACGATTAACATAATAGCTATCCACGACTTCTGTTGTTTTAAGCTTGCGAAATAGGAAGGGAAGTTCGTATATGAAATCTGATCGCAAAATGACCGTCACCAGAACAAACGATACTTCTATCCCAAGAATAAACAAGAAGAAAAGCTTGGGGTCTGAAAATAGCCGCATCTTTTAGTAGCTTCCAGTTGGTTTCTTAAAATCCCTTTATGCTGTTTATTTTAGCTTGGGCATGTTAGACAGCTCCGGTTGGGTTTGCAAACTCGGCTCGGAAAGGCAGTGGCCAGTGGCTATCACTTATGTTAATTAACTTCCCGGGCTGCCTCACGAGCCAGAGGTACTCCCCACTAATAACAACTGTTTTTTTTGTTTGTCAAGCAATAACGAGCTGAGAGAGAGCATGACTATGATAACAAAGACAGAGGCGGATTGGTTGGAATAAATTTGGCCACCAAAGTGACGTGTTTTTATTTTAAACCAATATCATATAAAATAAACTACTATCTCTTCAGCAAAAACCGCACCACCTGAAATGCTGAAAACTGAAATAAAGCAGTAATTCATAAGTGAATACACTCTGTTTTTTGTAAGAACTTTTTTTATGAGAACGTTGAGGCTGAGATTAACTAAACACACTAAAATTTAAGAACATACTAAGAACCCAGGCTGAGAGTCAGTTTAAGAACATTTCTATTCCAACCAAATATTTTTAAAATGAACAGTATTTATTACACCCATTTTGAAATCACTGGTGATCCTTGCAATCTGATTGGCTCTCAACGGTGCGATTTATTCCCAAATTCCACCATTTTTTGCTCTAAATCGCATCCTTTCTTTAGCCCATCAAAATGGAAATGAAGTAACAAGAATAGAATATTAATATTGATAATGTTGTGAATTAAAAATAGGTGTAATAAAGTGGTAATTGAACTTTGTGTCGTGCAATTTTGGTCTGAAATCATGCTTGTGATTTCAAATCAAACTCGCGCTGCGCGCTCGTTCGATTTTGAAATCACGCGTATGATTTCAGACCAAATTGCACTCCACTCAGTTCAATTACCACTATAAATACGGATAAAAAATCAGTCAATATTGTATAATTAACCCAAATAATAGGTGTCTTGGTCACGTCAGCATAGATTTATTGAAGTCGGCTATAAACGATAATTTTAAGAACTTTTCTCGGCAGGCTCAAATTGCCAACAAAAATAAGAACGTTCAGCCTCAGGCCCAAACATGAGACATGAGACGTTCTTATATAAAAAAAGAGTGTAATCCACAGGCTGGCGGAAGGTGCGGTGGGGGAAAATTTGTCTTCACTTCATGCAGGTCAAGAGACGTGCACGGTGTGATGGTGAACGATAGAAAGGGGACGAAAGGGGGCCCCAAATGGTAAGACTTGAAATAAGAACACTAACAGCCAACACACCCTGCCGTTCGATTGTTCAAGGGAACAAAAGGCTACCTATCAGATCAAATCCTGCGGGCTATTGTCTACTGAGCAACCGGACTTGACTTAAACAGTGCCTTTATGTTTTTTTCATAATGTTTGGCTTTAGTGACGGTTGACGGTAAAAATTGCCCATTTTTGATGGCTGACGATTAACCCCATTCAGATCGAGACCGTCAATTATTATTCACAGTTTTTTTTTAAACTATTCATTAGTTGAGCTGCCAGTTAATAGTTCATAGTGGCATGAAGTTGCAACTTATTACCTTATTCGTACTAATTTTCGCGGGCACTTAATTTCGCGAATTTGGAACACGAATATTTCGCGAGCATTAATTTTCGCGATTTTGCAAAAAATGATAAATTTAGCCATTTAATTTCGCGAAAATTGACAAAAGACAGACTCAGAAAACCATTTTTTATTGAATGATCACTTAAATAACGATTGATTTACAATCATGATTTGCAATTATGTAATAGAAATAGCGTTGATAATCAGACAAATCAAGCAAATAGTGCAAATCAATCAAATGCTACTGCAATATTGTACTTTAAAATAAAAGCCAATTGTAAAAGTCAATCGTAAAAATATGATTTTAAACACCTATGCCACACAGTTCGATGACTGCACGAAAGATGTTTTGAAAGAGCTACATTTACAAGAAGAAGAAATGAGCGATTCGGATGAAGAAAGTGCTGAAGTAGAAGATAAATAGAATGTTGACTTTACCATGTAGCTAAAAACGCAGTTAGTCATTGATTAAAGCAATTATAGAAGTGTATTAAATTTCGCGTTTTTAATTTTCGCGTATCCTAATTTTAGCGAGTCTTTAGAGAATCGCAAAATTAAAGCTTGGCGAAAATTAGTACGAATAAGGTAGTCAGGGCGAAAAAAAAATGGCAATCTGAATGTTAATTGTTAAAAGCACCGTACAGATTAAATCGAAAAAGGTAATTATATACAAGTAACACGGATTGATTTGCTGCGTGATTGTGATTGCGTGAGTCACGCCGTCTGCATTTTACTTTTGTATATCCTGCTTGATTTTACTTACCAACAGAGTTGACTTGGCCACCATAAACAAACGCAGGAACCGCGGAGGGGGTGGGACTGGGGGGCTTTGATGGTTAAAACCATATCCATCACTTACAGAAACAACTTACCATATATAACGGTTTTCTCCGCACAAACCCGACAATCCCAGGGAGTTTGTTGTTGGTTTTGCTACTGAACGGACGACTAAATTTCAACCGTGGAATGATGGAATTTCACATTTTCAAAGGGGGGGGGGGGGGGTGAATAGGTTCGCGGATCGACGGGTTTGGCCTGAGAAAGCGCACGGATTGCGGACTTTTGGGATAAATTGAGCAGATTCGCAGATTGAAAAATACGCTGGATCGCGGATCAGATGCATGCGAATTTTGGCTCGGATTCCGGACTCTGCCTGTCTAGAAGTTCGGATTGCGGTCGGCCTTTGTCGGTATGTTGGGGGTTTGTCGACAATTTTTCAATTTTCGGCATTTTTCAGATATACCCCTCATTCTTTTAGATCTCCACGAAGACATCTGAGTGCAGCTTTAGAGGAACTACTTTTCCGTGTCAAACTAAACCCTACGTAGTCAAAAAAGCGAAAAAATACCTTAGTCAGAAACACAACCTAGAACAGATCAAAACTAGATCAATGAAAAAAGAAAAAAAGGAGAGCGTTCGATCCTACCGATAAGTACAAATGTGGCAACAGATTTATTATTGAATTATTCAAGAAAGATCACCTTATAGCGGCAACTGTGTTGTCCACTGAAGGACCGAAACTCGAGTCTTGCCTAAGAAACAACATTAGACATTTGCCAAAAGTAACCACTACAGCATCCTTGACACTGACAAGACAGTTTCCAACTGTCTAAGCTTTTTAAAGCTTATTTAAAAGATATTTAAAAATATCTGTTGGATGCGAGATAAAACAACAGAACGATGGAGGAACATGTCAGCTATAAGAACGCAATGCCTCAAGTGTTGAGGCCACAAAGCAAGCGACCTGAAAACAACTGCAAGAACCCAACGCATTTAACTAATTCAAACGGAAAACCTCCATTCAGTGACGGGGGGGTCTTCAGTAAATTGGAGTATTTTCCTTCGTGCTCATGATCAAAGGTCACCACCATTCAGCAGAGAGATCTCACCGCATTTTGATCCATGAAAAAGGAAATCCTCTCAGACACGTACTCTGGAAAGCATTAGCGGGAGTCGTGCTTGGCCTGTCACATTAATAAAATATCAAAAGCAAAAGAGGATTTCACCATGGCCGCGGATCCGGATTTGAAAGAAAATAGCGTCGGATCGACGAATTTGGACAAAAAATAGGACGGATCGGCGGATTAACATACCCCTATTCACCCCCTCTTTTCAGCTGTTGTTTCTACATGTACTTTCATTCGTTCTTGGATCGGTGTTTCACTAAGATAAAGTTTTATCACTGAATAAGTTCGAGGGAGTTTTTGCACAAAGGCGTTCATTTAAGAAAGCTACTTATCGCCGTTACGCGTAAATATCAGAAACGGAGAATTATGTAGAGCTACGCTCATCCTGGATCAGAGTGGCTGTTAGTGTTCTTAATTGAAGTCTTACTATTTGGGGCCCCCTTTCGTCTCCTTGATCGTTCACCATCACGCCGTGCACGTCTCTTGACCTTCTCTTGACCTGCCGCATGAAGTGAAGTAAAAGAGTGACTGAATTTTTCATTCAATCCCGCTGTCATAACGAACAAAAAAGCACATATGAATTACGGAAACATGAACAACGAAAATGGGTCTTTAAAAGCTGCTGGCTTTTACAAGAAAACAAGTCGAAAATTTCTGCCTCATCAGCCTGTTGTGTTCGGTCAAATGTAAGGGCCAGACTGAAGCATTGACTCCTTAATTCAAAAGCAAAGAAGACACACTTTAGTTGATATAATTAAAAATTTACATCAGTGTTGACCGTTTCTGATGCATTTCTAGCCATTTCAGAAGATTTAGGTTTAAAACTTTTCCCGGGGAGCATGCTCCCGAAACCCCTAGTTGTCTCGGGGTCTCACCCTGACGCGTTCGCTTTTTCACTCCAAAAAACCGCTCCGCGGGCCCTGGCATGTAAAGAGATTTGAGTATTCACGGCCAAATTATCTTATCACTGGACTCTGTTGATAAACCAAAGATTCGTTTCTACTCCCACCGACACACTGCGATACCATAGCTTGTGGCAGACGCCTATGCATTTTCTACTGACAGTTATCGACCCGCAAACAACAACGGTTAATGTTTAAACATCTTAGCATAAAATCGATCTTATGTTACACAATGAAAGGACGCCGAAGGAAGCTGTTCTTGTTGTTTCTTTCTTCGACGATTGTAGTTTGTATTTTAGTGATTTTGGCTTTACAAATAGATCCCAGATATGTGCACCGTTTACTAAGTAGAAAGGTGAAAACAACAGAAGTCGTGGATAGCTATTATGTTAATCGTACAGGTAAACACTGCGATTTTCACTTCGACTGGGGTGAAATGTGCCCCAAGTTATACACAGAGCTTGGAGGGAGATGCGACTTGATCAATGGAACATTTGACTGTCCTGATATTCGCAACAAAACAAATTCCACGCAACGACAATCGCAGCTTGTTCTGACACGGATGTTACGTATTTTCGATCTCCTTGCTCAGAAGCACAACATTTTCTACTGGATCGCACACGGCACTTTACTGGGTGCTGTAAGACATCAAGGATTCATTCCCTGGGATCACGACATCGATATTCATGTGCCTTTAGATGACTACGTTAAATTCTTCCAAGTTGTAGCGAAGGAGTTACCCGACGACATTTTCTTTCAAAACTGTATAAGTGACCCTGGGCTGAGACCAACTGCCGGTAACAATTTACG
The DNA here is from genome assembly GCF_977016875.1 of Pavona decussata. NCBI lineage: Eukaryota > Metazoa > Cnidaria > Anthozoa > Scleractinia > Agariciidae > Pavona > Pavona decussata. The sequence goes on from NW_028145561.1 coordinate 477,849, forward strand.
CATACACAGTATTGTTGGGATATATCAACGCCACTGGAACCCAAGACTAAGGGATGTAAACAGCTGCTATAGATACTGTCTGGCTCATAATTGTACATGGCATGATGGTCTCATGGTTGATATTTTCGTTTTTCCGCGTGTCCGCAGCTCGTTTTACCCTTTAAAACAAATGAAATTCGAAGGATTTCTGTTTCCTGTTCCGAACAACTGGAAAGAGGAGTTGACATCAGAATATGGCGAAGATTGTTTTCAATTTCCCAAAGAACCAGTTCTAGATAATGATCAAATGGACCCAATTCATGGCTGTGAAAAGTTGACAAGCTAGTTCAGTTGCAGATCGCATTTACTAACACTTCTGTGGGACAATAACTATAAATTTGTTTTGTCAATCAGTTCAGTTCAATCATTTTTGTTCAACTGATCGCTGTCATAAACACAACAGACCGTAGGGGACAGGCCCGTAGACAGCTGGTGTATGTGGGCACCCAAGCTAAACATTTTAGATTTTAATATAAGCTAGCCATGTTACATGTTTGTGCCAGATTTCTGAGGCACTCGGCTGGCCTTATCCGGCTTTTCTCTGCTCTGCCAGACTAAGCTTGTCTTCTGCTGGTAAATTTGATCTTATTGTATTTTGACCTCGGTGATTACTGAACAATATCAAATTTCTCCTTGTCAGGATTTCAGTTTTTACAGTTTGCTCCAAAAATGAATGATCTGAGATATTTTCCTCCAAAATGGCCTAGAAATCGATGATATATGACAGCGAGTTTTCGTTGTATACATGTTCTCTTGTTGTCAGAAATAGAAGCACCTGCGGTTCAGGGTTAAAAATTTGCATATATCTCGCTGACAAAGTTGATTCAATGGAATGAAAATAAATAAATTAGCCTTTCCAGTGTACCTAGTCCACCTAGGGGTAAGATGCTGGCAACCTAGGGTGAGCGTGCATTTCAGGCGGCTGCGTTGCATCTGTGGAACGAGCTCTCATTACAATTACGAATTATTAGATCTATAGAAACTTTAAATTTCTATTAAGACTTTTCTTTTTAAGAAATCATTTCAGTAGTAGTTCAATTCTATATAACCAACCAGAATTCTTGTGCTGTAAATCATTATATTTGTATTGATTGACATTTTAATATCCGTAATCAGTAGAATTAGAGATGTTGTTATTAGTATTTTTGATTGTAAAGCGTTATTGATCTGTGTTTGTAAATAGCGATCTATAAGTAATAAATTGTTGCAAGGCATGGCCTTCCGATTACTACTTCCGAGATACAGCCTCATGTGACAATCATGTGACAAACATGCGAGTCTGCCTATGTCACAGTGACTAAAAAATACCTCTATCATTTATCCACCAGGCTTAAAACGTAACATACCATTTTTTTCACACATTAACAACAACAGCAACAACTTTATTCACTAAAACAATTAATTGGAAAAAAATGGAGGACACGCAGATACCTTTGAGCTTTTCAAGGCGAGCTAAAAAACGAAGGGGATAATAAAATGACTAAAATGAAAGGTAACTCCAGAAGCAATATTTCTAGGATTATTACGTGACATGGGACAGTGTGTTAGCTTGGCGATGATTTTTATTGTTATACTGACTCTTTGACACACACAGTCTATGTGTTATTTTCATGAAAGATCAGAGTCGTGAAAAGTGTATAGAGATTTTATATTGCGTTTTATTTAAAACTGGATTTGCATAATGCAGTTTCAGGGATTTGATTGGCTTAGCGGCCATGGTATAATTAACAGTTAGCATACCTCAGTGACCGACTATCGCGTAACGCGCCATCTGATTGGCTACACAGGTGCCGTCTATCGATCGTTAGTATAAATCTACTAGTGTTCTATCACGAATGCCGTTCTCTGATTGGCTACGCTACTCGCTATCTATTCTGTGATAGATAGTGAGTAGCGATTTTCAACAAAATGGCGGCCGCTTCTTCGCGTTTTCGAAGTGTCTGCGATGAGGAAATAGATAATTTACTTGTTTAGTTTTGAACGACTAGTAGATTTATACTAAAACAATTAGATTATTCGCTCTCGATTTCTATGCGTGATAGTTGATTCGGGCTTCGCCCTCATCAACTATATATCACGCGATAGAAATCTCGAGCTCATAATCTAATTGTTA
>NW_028145561.1:485000-537500 GCF_977016875.1 Pavona decussata
GTGAAAAGGTAAGGAGTCGGTTTGCTTACGATGCAATCGGTTTTTTCACTTCTATCCTTTTCTCGACAAAATTTATTTTTTCAATTCCTTCACTTGACATGTAACTCTATTTTCAGAGTTGAAGAGTATATTACCTCTGGAAAAGACAAAACCATCGTCGATCCTGAGCCGACCGGCTTATATACCAAGAGAAAACAGCAGATCGAAGATTCACTGAATACAGATCCGGTCGCCAAGAAGGTCGATGTTGTGAATTACCCAGAAAGTGGATGGGGTAATTCGCTGGAAAAAATGCCGATGTTTACCCGAGCAGAAATGAACCAACATATTGCAAGATCGGGTAAGAACATTGGAAATATTCATCACCACTCTGTGCCAACAACACTTCGCAAAGCAAAGACGTTTCTTGAAGATGAATATCTTCACGAAATCATGGCAACCTGTGATGAACACTGCTTTTATTTCAAGGCAAAATGCTGCCACAGTTACAGGAAAAACGACCCGCCGCATCAGCTAAAATTGGCCGTGTGTATTGTTAAGGGTGACGTTCTCAATTCCACTTGTACCTGTGTGGCTGGAAAAGTGGGATTTTGTAATCACACTTCGGCGCTAATGCTGAAACTTTGCAAATTCAGTCTATATGAAGCTAAAACTACAAGGGACTTACAAAAAGACCCAGACGAGAATCCGCAAGTAGCATGTACTTCCCAGCTTCAATCCTGGAACAAGAAAGGTGGAGGCGAAAATATAGTAGCTCAACCTGTAATGGAGGTTGTGGTAAAAAAGGCAAAACTCGATGAACCAAGCACCTCACGTTGTGGCGGTGGTGTGAAATGCTTATTGTATGAAGCCCGAAGACAACCACAACATGATCTGGAAAGAGAGAAGGCTTTTAAATCTGAACTTTCAGGAATTGATCCAAACTTGGGTTTTGCTCATATGAACAAAGAAAAAAACGTGGCTTTTGAAATGAGTGATACCAAATTTGGCAAAAGTCCTGTTGGGTCGTTCTTGAGTTATCAAACTTCTTTCACAGAATCGAATTTCTCTGCTCAAGCGAATCTAGCCTCAGTTCAGAGAGTAAATGATGTTGCCCTGGACCTCCCTCATTATCCTCGCTTTCCTATGACAAATGAGGAGGACATGACCACACCTCGGGAGCTCTCAGATTCTGAAAAGAACTTGCTGTCCACTCTAAATGTGGACGAAGACAAAATCCATGAAATCGAAAGCAAAACAAGGGATCAATCATCATCTGAAATGTGGAAGCAAGAACGCACCTATCGATTTACTGCCTCCAACTTCCAAGCGATTACCAAGAGAAAAAGGAATCATGATACCTATGCACAGTCCATCATGCACCCAAAGCCATTTTCCTCTAAATATGTTGCCCATGGCATTAAGTATGAACCCATCGCTCTTCAAGAGTATCAGAAATTCATGTTCAACCAAAATACACCAGTAGCTGTTTTAAGGAGTGGATTTGTCATATCAAAAAGTTGTCCAGTACTAGGTGCCTCGCCTGATGCAAAAATTGTGGATAAAGGATGTGTACATTGCTTTGGTTTGGGAGAGGTAAAGTGTCCTTACACCAAGTTCCATGTAACACCCTTGGATGCATGCTCTGATCCCAATTTTTTTATGGAGAAAATAAATGACAAAGAGTGCAGACTAAAAAGGGATCATGCATACTATGCACAAGTACAAGGACAAATGGGGATAACTGGAAGCAAGTGGTGTGATTTTATTGTCTACACCAGCAAAGGACTGTACGTGGAGAGGATAACCTTTGATTCTGACTACTGGAGAAACTTAAAAACTGAACTTTTAAATTACTATTTTTTACACTTCATTAAGTTTGCTGCTGAGGACTATCAGAAAAATGCAGTCGATAATTAGCTTTTCAATGCCGTTTGATTGTATATATTGTAGGCTTTTCAACTTTTTGGGTGGCAATTCAGTAATTAATTTACTTATGTCTTGTTACAGTATCACTACTTCAAACAAGGCCACCCAAGAAAAAGCTTTTTAAATTGTCCAATACTATTAGAGTGCGAAAGCAATACAAATGGTTCCAATTTATTACTTTTGAAGCACACAACTTGCATAAAATTATTTGTGGAAAATCTGCTGTTGGCATGCAGGATTTCTTTCCAGTACTTCCACTGGCAGAATTTTGTTGGGTGGTCTTAGTTGGAGTAGCTGCACTGTAACTGGGAGGAGATTGATTCTCCACACCCTTGTGCCAATACACAAGTTATTCTTACTTTTGTCCATGTGCTTGTTCCTTTTTATGAAAGACTATTTTAGATTTAAAGATAGTTCCCTTGCTAATGGTGTACATATTTGTGCAGTACAGGCAATTGTAGTGTTGATAATAGGACACAAATAATATTGTTGTCAACAAAAATAACTTTTACACTGTCTGTAGATGTAAGTCACATGTTATTTTATATTTTTTAATGAAAAATGTAATAAGAAGCATGCATGGCACCACAATGTTATTTCTTTTGACTAAAAACAAAACTGAGGAAATATTTATATCAACTGCAAATAGCAGGGAAACTGTCTGGTTTGATTTTGAGCTGATATACACAGGAATAAAATGTCACACAATTTTAAATTGGATCACATCTTTTTTTCTTATATGAGTGGAGACCGGTAGGAATAATAGCCACTTTATATAAACTGAACAACAACAATAACAAAATACTATCACTTCCTGGGTATTCGGTTGTCTACAGGTCTACATAATTTTGGACCACTTAAAACTAATGGTATAGTGATATTCAAAGAATAGTTCTTGTCCCAGTTTATTCAAATAGAAATAATGTTTGGTTGAGCATTACATAAGATTGCACAGACTGCCCACATTTGATTGACAACCCCAAACTGATGGAGGGGCACAACTCCATCCCAAATGTGAAAATTCTTGATTTTGTTTATGGCACGCTCAACATGAATTCGCAGGCTTGCAATTTCCTGAGTGCGAACAACATCTTGTGCTGGCATTTGATTTGAGCTGCCAAGAAAGGGGGGAATGTTCAAGGAAACTCCTAAAGGTAACAAGTCCTCGATTGCAAAACCTTTGTCTGCCATGACTGAGTCTCCATCTTGCAAGGGCAAATCCAACAATCCACTTCTGACAACAATCTCTCTGTCAGAGATGCTGCCAGTATACAGCTGGCTGATGAAGGTTATTGCACCACCAGGGGAAATGCCAATTAATCCCTTCAGGGTTGTGTGGTGTTTATAATTGCTAAACAGCTCCCCATTTAAATGCAAACTACTCGGCATCTGACACCTCACCTCTGTACAGTCGATAATAACTCTTGTAGAACCATATTTTTGCTTGAAATCTTCAGGCATTGTCTCATCAATTACTTGCCTTGTTGGCCAAATGTTTAGCTGGCCTAGCCTCAAATACATGAAATTTATCCAGCTGATAAAAATCCGGCTAACTGTTGAAGTGGATATGTCAAACAGATGACTTAAGTGCTCCTCAGGAATGCCTTGTCTGAGTCTACACATCACAAGGAAATATTCGTCAATAGGCCTCAATGACCTGCTTCTGCCTTTCTTGCTTCCATTAGCTGCCACCTCCTCATAAATGCTGGCAGACACATTTTTCCTTGAAGACAACCAGTATGTGATGTTTTCACCCATATCACCAGGATTCAGGTATCTAAAAACAGACATAAATACCTTCCAGTTTGGAAATCCAGTATAAAAATGGATTGACGCATCACTGCTTTGAAATCTTTCAACAGTGAAAACTTGGTTTTGCAAAGATTCAATACGTCGCTTAGCTCTTTCAAGATTTGATTCAAGGTCCACTATTTGTTGTTTCAGCGAGGTCTCAGTGCCTTCCTTTGGTTCTGTGGTTTGAGTCTCTGCGTCCATTTTTAAGTTTTCAGACAGCTTGCTTTCCACAGTTTCCCTTTCTTCTATGCGATTTTCCCCTTCATCTACGCAGTTTTCTTTGTTTTCTGGCTCGACATTCGTTCCGGTTTCTTCAAAAAGATTTCGGCTTGTTTCATCGATACTTTCGCGTACTGCTGGCGCTTTACGTTTCCGGGGAGAGGTGCGAGTCCACGCAAACTTCGAAGGAACAGCATTCCCTCGCAGGCCCGTTCTGCCAGCGAGGGTTTTTACAAAATCATATTCCGGCCTAAAATGTCTCGAACAGACCTTGGTTGCATTCGTGATCCGAAAATATTTTCCTTCCTCTCTTCTGATGGCGTGAAGCCACTGTTTACGGCGACCGACATGATCAGGAAACTTGAAGAACGAGACTTTACTGCCATCCTCCTCGCGACAGCCTTTCTTGGTGCACTTGGGAACACAGCAGTGCGTGGGCATTTTTTAAGCCCGTGGTAATTACCTGAGTAATTTCGATTTCAGAGAAACAAAAACACTCGATTACGTTCTCACATTATCACGTTCGACGATACAGCAAAAAACAGGCTACATACGATAGAGATTTGGAAAGCATTTGCATGTGTTTACGTTGTACGTGGCCTAACTAGCCTCGCTCTGATGTCAGTAGTTACCATTCCGCCCGAGCGGTCCGCCATTATGAAAGTCTCATAACAAGTTTGTTCGAAGAGCAAAAACAACAACTTTATTCACTAAAACAATTAATTGGAAAAAAAATTGGAGGACACGCAGATGCCTCTGATCATAACAAGTTTGTTCGAAGTGGACCCACCTTGTCTGGGGTAGGGGGGTCATCAAAGACACCACCTATCTCGTGGACATTACCGACAAAATTTTATTGGCCTTAAAATTTGTGTAGACAGAAATATTCAGCTAGCACTGAAGAGCCAGCATTGCTAGATAAAGAAGAAAAGTGACGTTTGAATCTCACTGTCTCCACTTTTTACTGCTGGATTGAGGGGTGGGTATGCAATAAAGGCACCATCTTTTGAGGTTGAGAAAGGGTGGTACAGGTAGAGGCCACCATCTATTTTGGGGTTTGGTGGGTCCTGTTCGAGTGTAGTAGTCTTGACCACTTCCTTAAAGTCATCATATTATGTGCTAGCCACATGTAACCTTTGAAATTTCGATGTTGACTTTGGCCTCGAGTTTACCTAGGTTAGTGTTTGCTTAGAGCATGCTGGTGTTGTCAGTAAAACGATAAAAATCAAAATATGAACTCCGGCTCTTTTTACGAATCATTTTTACCATGTATGTTTGGAGTGATTGTCCTCGAGCTTTAGAATTAGAGTTTTAAATAAACAATGGCTGTCAATTCGGAAATGACCTTTGTTGTTTTTGTAACAATGGACAATCACTAAGTCCAAACGCGAAGGGTTGGAAATATTTAATCTGCATCAAAAAAGCGTTTATTTTTCCACCTGCAACTATAGTTTTTGTTCATATACAAACAAAATTATAAAAAAAGCTTTGTAATAATGCGCGCTAGATGTTTTGTTTTCTCTTTAAAGGGACACTGTCACGGCGATTTTGCTTTATTTTCGTCAAAATGGCTCAAATATTTGACAAAGAACCTTTTTTTTTCTAACATGAAATTACTGTTAGAGCACCGAGAAGGAAATATCAAGGGATGTATCCGGGGAAGAACAAACTATATACAGATTTGACGACTTCTCTACAATACACAGGAGGAACTTGAAAAAACTGGCCAATTTTTTCAAGTTGCAATCCATTTGCATCCTAGCCAAGATAATTAATACTAGTTTCTGTGCATTATTAGGGTTATTGTTAACAAAACTGAACCATTAATTTTGACGATTCCATTGATTCAAATATGTTTTTTGGCTATTCAAAGTGACACAAAAAATCGGTGACACTGTCCCTTTAAGGACGACATGGGTTTGTGATAGACGTATATGTCAATCAGTAAAGTTTGGTGAATGCGACCGCCGCCCAAATTTGGCTGACTTGCGAAATTTTTGCCAATTTTTTCCTCGCGAAAATTTTCAGTGAAAATATTTGAATTCGATCTGTGCAACCCGGCCCTTATTAGCCTCGCTTTCAAAATGAGGTTAGCGGCTACTCGGAAGTGGCCCATTTGTCAAAACGTCTCTCAGGGGCCTCCGCAGAGGCGCTTTCCTGAAAATAGGAGCGAAAAGTCGGAAATGGGAAGAAGACGGAAATGGAGAACAAGGGTGCCCGGGACGACGGGAAGAGCGAGAAAAGAGAGCGACAAAACATGTTTCCCATCTCAGTCTCGATAAACCCAATTTCCAGTGCGTCAAATCTCATTTTCGAAGTGCGAAAAAATTTAAGGCAAATCCCTGTCCCTATATATTTGTGCCTTCATCACCCCACGTTACTGCGGTCGATGTTTCGGGCCCCAGTCATCAGCACTTTCTTGTCAGAATATTTCGTCCTGATTCGACCTACGATTACCTCAGTTCGAAGTTCCAATGCGGAACCTGTTCCTGCTCGTTCCTGCGCAAATTAATGTCCCGATGATGGCTTGGGGACTGGGACGACAATGACGCAAAGCATTTGCTCATGCGCATTTTGAACTTCGTTTCGCGCCAGATTAGAATTTTTCCGCCATTACTGAGAACGATGTCGAGAATCAAAACTCGTTCATATTTTGTGTGATTGTAGAGTTTTACTACGTTTTCGATTCCACAAGGTTGCCAGGAAGTCACTGTAAAGTTCTCGATTGAAATAATGGCTAAAGTACACATCAATAACGTGGTAGTCTGCGAAAATCCCTCAGCATTTTCAAGTAACTTTCAGTTTCAGATCACTTTCGAGTGCACGGAGGAATTGAACGACGGTTTGTTGCGTATTATTTTCTTTCATTTGTCCCAAAACATCCCTTTCACGGTGTGTCAAATTTCCAAGCTAATGGTCGTTATTTCGTATGAATTTTGTAGATTTAGAGTGGAAAATTATTTACGTTGGATCGGCTGAAACTGATACCCATGATCAAGTGTTGGACTCCGTGTTAGTTGGACCGATTCCTGTTGGCACACATACATTTCTGTTTGAGGTGAGTCTTATGTTAATGTAGTAAGATACTACCATTGGTTAATTACCAACGCTTCTTGAGGTTTTGAAAAGAATGCTCGATTCTTTGCAAATTGATCTTTATGTAATTTTCCCCCGAGCACATGGTTCTTATTGGAAAGCAGTTGTCCTATGTCCACTTTTAAGCCAGTAAATATAGAAGGTTACATTTTGTTCATCCGCTGAGTTCATCTGTTACGTGTACTTTATATTTATTTTATTTTGCCACACTTTGGATGACCAGTTACATTTTTGTAGTAAATTATCTTTACTAGTGAATTGTACATTATGATACAAAATCAATTGTTGCTGTTACTGTATTGTATGGGGTATTTTTAAGAGTGCATGTAAAATTTGTACATGAACATTATTGGTGGTTTTCACCTCACACATCGTCACACAAGTAAAAAAATTAAATCCTCAACCATTCAATAGATAAAGTCAAGAAATTGATTTTTTGGAGAAGAGTGATACGTAAACAACGTGTGAAAGCCACGAGGCTGTGCGATATCTCATAATCAAGTTATTCGAGAAAATGTACCACGGAAAATTACAGACTTTAGTATGGGACGCCATGTTGGTGGACACCAACATAGCCACCAACATGGCGGCCGGAAACCAGCAAAAACATCTGGAGTTCACTTTGGCTATTTCAAAGCCTTTCTTCTCCCTGCTGAACTTTCACACATTGACGTTTCTATTACATGTTAGCTGATCAGACCTAAAAAAACACGAGGCAAATTGATGTTTTCATGTACATGACATGTTTAGAGCAGCTGAATCCTTCTGTCACGCAGTACGCAAAAATAAAAAATTCAAACTGCTCTATTTTCAAAACGAAGAATGCTACCGTGTGGCACGAAAATTTTGCGGGAGTTTTATTTTGCCTATTGGCAATTTTTTGTGGCTTGCGGGAACAAATTTTTGCGGTTCGAGAAAACTGAAATTTCTACTGGGAACTAATTTTTGCGATGCTCTGGTTCAAGCAGCAGAATAATTATTTAGGTGGAAGAAACTAGCATATTTTCAACGGTCAATTGAGTCACAGTTCTAGTTATATTTGGAGACATATCGCTGTAATACCTTAATGCGTAAAGGGAATGAACAACAACAAAACAAAAAGCCTACCCCTACCATGCACAGCCAAACACTATTTCGTTAATATGGATTACCACGACCGGTATTACCGTATAAAATTTTATAAGAAAGCAGTATGAATTTTTGAATTACCGTAGCTGAAACCTTACTAGGCATACAGAGGGGCTTTCAGCTAGTATACAACTTTGAGACCTAACTGGGAGCGGCCTGCTAACTATGCCCTATTGTAACGCAATAATACAGACTTGGTCGATAATAATAACATTCTTCTTTAGTTGAACTTCTGCACTTCTGTGCAGGCCGCCGCAGATGCGCCACTAGAACATGGTTGGTCTGCTGCACGATTCAAGTCTGTGCGTTCCTTCAGATGACCCATTCGTGACAATCTAATGTACTGAATTACTTTACTCTTGACAGCTCTAGTTGCTTTTTCCAATGAAAAATCATGTTAATGTTCTTGTTTAAGTCCAATGTATACCGCTCCAGTGGCATAAGTCTATTAAAAGCGGAGTTTTAAATTTGACTGAAGGGAGTTAATTTTTGCGGCGTTTTATTTTGCGGGTGTTTTTTTCTGCGGGAACTAATTTTTGCGGATCGAGATCAATCCGCAAAATTCGCAAAAATTAGAACCTGCAAAATTTTCATGCTACACGGTATCCTGCTGAAAACAAGCAAGCCGATTGAAATTTATATTTTCTTTTATGTGATGAAGATAAAAACCCAAAATTGTGTTTTGTTATGAATTTCAGTTTTTTATGACGTCACGTGAAAACCAAGACCAATGTAATATGTGTCGTATAAATTAAAGTACATGCCTTGAAATAAGTTTTTTATAGATGTCAGTCAGGATGGCTGGTCAACATAATAATGTAAGCTCACTCACGGCTGGTTTCTGACCAGTGAAATTTTAAAATAATCATTATGTTGCCACTAGTGGAAAATGCTGCTTGTTTATAAGAAAGAACCATAACTAGATCACTCACAATTGATTTTTTTCCACATAGAAATTTCTTACATCACATTTCCTTCACATGTTCCACTCATTGACATTCAAATCCTAGCAGTATGCAGGATGTTTGTCATATGAACCTAGCTTAAACACTGAGCCATCCTATAAGACCAGGCTGAACAGTTCAGACTGTCAATCAAAAATCCCAAATGCGCGTATCGGATTGGTTGATTACCAAAGGTCTTATTTTAGCACGTTCAAGTTCCCGCAACTTCGATTCGAAAGGACGTGACGAGTTGGCGGTAAAGCTGTTTTAGTTTGAATTATTTTGTTCAAAATCAATCCAACGAATATGGCTACAGGAGAAGAATTTAGAAAGTTAAGTTATCCGTCTATTTTGAGATCGGAAATTCATTTATCGGCTGGTAAAATCTTATCCTTTCGAGATATTCCGAAATGATTAGGATAAAGTTCGTAAACAAACTCTGTCTCGAAATAGGTTGTTCTTCTTAAACAGGCTTCCTCTATTTTTTACTGTATAAACTTTGAATAAATTTAGTACTGGCCAATTTTAATACTGATGTGAGAGCCATTGCCATTATCATCTCATCCATAAGATACATGAGAGCAACATCAGGTCGTGTTTGTTTTTATCTTTGGTGATTTCTCGAATTAGCAAATTATGCAAATATGCATGATCAGGTACGAAATGTGTTTAGATGTTTTTATTTTTGACTTGTGCATAGAAGTTTAGAATTTATTACTGCCACTTCCAGCGGATAAGTAGAGTTAGTTTTCACGTACGTGGTCGATAGATACACAAGCAGTAATGAACTTGAACCCAACATGACGACTCGAGCGGCCGTTTAGTGGAAAACATCTGCCAAATTTTGAAAATCCTGCCAGTTTTGGCGAACAACACAGACTCGTTTGGGTTATCGGCATGTTCAGATGGAGGGATACAGATGTCCAGTTCGTCGCAGGCTTCAGTTTATAATGGTTTCGATCTTTGTACTGTGTGTTTGGTAGAAGGATTTCGAATTTCGAGGTAAGTTTCGTATAATCTTTCGATTGCGGCAACGAAACTTGATTATTTCCGTTATTATCGTTAATCTCGCTAATTTCTGGTGTTTTACAAGATATATAGTTAGCGTTTAACTTATTTTTTTTGATAAATCGATTCCCTCTTCGATTTTACAAACGATAGTTCTTCTCTTTTTTTTCCTCGATCGTTACCGACGTCATCCACCATTATACTGATTCATTTGGAGGCCAACAAAGCGCTTCAAAGGGGGCGTGTCCTTCCCTTTTATAGGATCGCTCCGTGTTTAAGGTCATTCCCCTAAAATAGAACCTACACTCAGATTTTTTCCAAACTCTGCCCATGTGTGGTTCACTATATGTAAACTGCAAAAATGAAATAAAAAGAGGGGGTCACCATGCTTGTTCTTCAGCAACGAAGCATTGAAATATGGTAATTTATGCATGTTTGGACAAAAAGGACTATAATAGAGCATTTGCCAAAAACAGGAATTATTTTCAGAAGAGAACAGTTAACGGCCCATTTCATAGAATTTTTTCCCTGTTTATAAATCATTTTCAATGTGAAATCTGTTTGAAAACTATTCTTAACCAGTACTACTGAGATATTCAACAAAATAATCTAATTTATTACCTCTGAAGGTAGGTCAAAATGTCCATTGGCTAGATGTTAGACGCAAAATTTGATATTTCTAACACCAGGATTTTCCTTAAATTTTCACGGTAGTTGGCAACTGATATTGTGGTTAGAAATATGAAAAGAGAAAATAGGTTCACCAGGTTGGTTTTGCAGATATTTCACAAAGCAGTGGTAAATCGAGCTTCAAAACTGGTTTCTCCGCGAAGGGACTGGGGCGAGTCTTATGAAAACACCTTAATTTCCGCGACAAATGCAAATTAAGAATTTTGTCGTTAGATACAAGTCAGATTGAGTGATACTCAGTAGTTAGCTACAGTACCGTGCAAATGTAAGTTGACAGTCTCGACTCGAAACTCGATCCTCGATCCTCGAAGCTTTCGAGGATCGAGGCTCGAGTTTCGAGTATCGAGACGCTTGAAGAATTTTTTGAGGATCTCGATGGCAGATTTCGAGGAAACGATTATTTTCTCGAACCTCAAACAATAAGAGAAAACAAAAGCAATTTTCGTATGGCTCTTGGATGTAGTCTTTTCTTAGTTTGGTCGAAAGTTGAAGTAAATCAAATCAGCTGCAGTAAGTGTTCGATAAATCTGTTTCGGCACGTTTCTTCCTTCCGCGTATTATTTTTAAAACACACCCGTTCGTGTTGTTGTGAAATTAAAACATGCTTAGATTTTTTATATGCTACACCAATTCTTGTTAATCAAACTCAAATTCAAAGAAGCTTACTAAACTACAAGATTGCGGTTTTTTCGCGGAATGTAACACGATCGCTTCTGAAATATGTTCGCTGCGCAAGCAGTACGCCGCAAGATTAAACTTGATTGTACTTGAATCTTTCGAATGAAAACTTGGAAAAAAGCATTTCTTTATTTAAGAACGCACAACATTTATGGTATCATTCGGCAAGGAACCGGGGAAACTTCGACCTGGCGGTCCGCTTGCCTTAGAGCAGACTTTGAAAACCGCCGCGAATGTTTACATCTTCGGCGTAGCGTTACAAATTTGCATAAATATGATTGAGATAATGTCAAAAGGCAATGTCACGTTTTCTTCATTTTCTATCAACTAATTTCGGATTGTAACCGTGTCTTCCTCGGACAGATGACTGGATTACTTGTTCACTAAACCCAGTTTTAACAGCGAAGGAAGCGAAACTAAAAGATTGCGACTTTTTCGGCTGCTGTTTCACAAGCCAAGAATGGAAACACGCGCGATCGCTTTTAACCTCGCTTACAACCAGTACGCTGCACATGATAAAGCTTGATTGTACTTTAAACTTTCGAATCAAAACTTCGAATACAGCATTCCCTTGATTAAAAACGCACAATACTCGGCAAGCAACTGAGAAAACGGTTGAAGAGCGAACTCTTTCCAGCTCGAGCATACACATGCGCACATCGCTTTAACAAAAAACGCAAACACAGTTGGCTGTCTCTGCAGAGTTGGTTCCTGTAAAAAAGGGACTTTAAGATCCAGGACGTGACGGCTTTTAGGACGCGGTGACCGGGCAAAAGCCTGGAACGAGGACGGCGTTGTAAGCGCGGGAAATTTAAGTTAAGATTTGCGACGCGATGAGGTCAATATCAGTACATTGATCTGTACAAAGGTTTGGACGAAGAAACAAACAGATGGCTTCCTTCCAAAAAATTCAAGAATTACTGCTGCCTTGTTTGGCGGAAGAAATTATAGACGACGAAGAATTTTTAGTGCTTTATGAGGCGTATGCTCCACAAAATCTTCCATTTCAGCACTCGGCATACGAGAAATTTTCTCTCGAAAACAAAAACTCTGCCGAATGCAAAGCTGATTTTCGTGTCGATAAAAGGGATATCGCGTTACTTGTCGAAGCCTTAAGAGTTCCGCCTATCTTCAAGTGCTCTAATGGAACAATCTGCGATGGAACCGAAGGCCTCTGTATCGTGCTAAAGAGGTTCGCATATCCATGCTGCTATTCCGACATGATGCCAATCTTTGCGCGATCGGTGCCAGAGCTCAGTATGATCAGCAACCAGGTGACAGACTGGATATATAATACTCACGGGCACAAGGTTACACAGTGGAACCATGGTATTTTAAACCCACCTTTAATCGCTACGTATGCAGATGCGGTCCACACTAAAGGAGCAGCCCTTGATAACTGTTTCGGCTTATAGACGGAACTGTGCGGCCCATTAGTCGGCCGATATCACACCAGCGAATTGTTTATAATGGCCACAAGCGCGTGCATGCGCTCAACTTCCAGGCTGTCACGCTTCCAAATGGACTGATTGCTAATATCTATGGTCCTGTAGGTAAGCCCCAGATTTTTTTTCTATTCACAAAGCAACCTTTTTTCCTTTCATCTGCACGTTTTTTTTTATTTCTGTATTTTTCTTTCGTCTTACTTGCCTCTTACTTTTGCCTTATATTTTGGTGAAATTGTTTTTCATATTTAATAATAGCCTATTCAATTTCTTGTTTTCACGCCAGATACTCTACCTGCTTGTTATATGTGAAGCCTGCATTACTTGATTTTAGTGAATATTAATGATGAAATACATATCCTTAACTTGTTTTAAGAGTGGAACCTTTGTCTTCTTTCCTGCTTTGTAGAGGGCAGAATGCACGACGCAAGAATGCTGGCAGTCTCCCAACTGTACGATGATTTACAAAACTTTGCATTTGACCCTACTGGTAGAGCCATATGGAGATCCAGCATACCCACTCAGGGTTCACTTGCAGGCACCTTTCAGAGCTGGCATTCTAACAAGAGATATGGAGATGTTTAATGAGTCCATGAGTGCTGTTCGCTCATCAGTTGAATGGTTATTTGGAGATATTGTAAACTACTTCAAATTTTTAGATTTTAAAAAAAATTTGAAGATTGGACTTAGTCAAGTAGGGAAAATGTACATTGTATGTTCTATTTTAAGGAATGCTCTGACTTGTCTCTATTCAAACACAACAGCTGATTTTTTTGGACTAAATCCACCTTCATTAAATGACTATTTTAATTAACAGGGCTTTGTCACAGTGGACTGTTCGTGAGAATAATATAAGTTTTCTTAATATATAATTCCTGTCACAAAAATCCTTCTTTAAGAGGGTTCTGGCTAAGAATTTCCTTAAAAATGTGATTAACCTTCAAGCCCTTGTGAGTTCCAGACTCTTGGACTGGAACATGTTGTATTCTATTTAGCTTGGGTTAGTAAAGTTTCCTGTATGTTTTTCTTTGCCAAGAATAACCAGTGATAGGGATTGATATAAGGGGTTAAAACATATATAGTTTTTGCTCATATATGTAAACACAAATAAGTACCCTTAAAATAATATTTAATTAACTTTTTGTGGACTGGTTTGAAATGTAAAAACACAAGAGATGGCCTGGAACGTAGGCCTCTTCCTTGTACAGAGAACAGAGGTACAAGGAAAATTCCTCAGGTAATAAAACAAGACACTTGTTATCACTTGAAACTGAACGGGCAACAATAATATTGTGTAGTACATATTTAACATCAGTCAACTTTTCCTGGCTGCTGGTGACAACCGAATTTCAACTTTTCCACCAAAAAAAAGAAAACAATATTGTTTAAACATTTAGCAACAGTTGCTAACATACAAGTCTCCTCAAAAAAATATAACGCAACAGGCGGTTTTATGTCATATGTATCTCGTGGGCATGCAAATTAGGGAGCGTATTTTTTTTAACATTTTTATCCACAAGCCAACAAAATGTTGATGCAGTGTAGTTTTAAATGTAGGCTTATGCTACTTCAATGTACCAGTCAAATCAGAGCTTAATCATCCTCCCTGGGCATTTGAACTTTAGGGTTATTGAGTGTTTAAATTCTTTCCTCCCAGGGACTAAAAGCCATTCAAATGCCCCATCCTATGTTCGTTTCAGGTGATCAAATTCCCCCACACCTAGAATTTTAATTAGTGACCATAATTTATTTTTATTTAAAATTTTTTGCGCTTTTATGCAAGGGGGACATTTAAGCTTAGATTTGACCGATACATAACAGTAAAGTAAAGTTATCGTCTTAGTTATTTTGTGGGAATGATATGCAGTGCAGCAAAATATGCTGCAAAACTTGACTGCGACACAAATCCATAGATCACTTATTGGCTAATTTCTGTAATAAAGCCATCATTGCCCTTGATTGTTCTTGTTGTTGTTGCATGATCATCATTTGAGTGTTAAGCAGCTGTTGTTGGCTCTGTTGTTGTTGCTGTTGCATGACTTTAAACATTTCTGTTTGTTGTTGTTGTGTTTGTTGCTGCTGGTTGGCCATTGCTTCTTAATTGCTGTTCTTTCATCATTTTAAACTCTTGTTGTTTAAGTTCATAATTCATCTTAGCCCTATCTGCTAAAAATTCCATAGCATCACTTCCACTTCTTCGCTGTTGTTTGGGTTTTTCCTCTTCGCCCTCACTTGATCTTTTCCTAGTCTCAGACAGCTTTTCCATCGCCTTTAATCTCGCATCTTCTGCCTTTGCTCAGTCGTTTTCACATTTTTCATTTTTCTCTGCTCTTAATACCTGTGATTCGGCTTCTGAACTTTCTTCTAAAGCGATAATAGTGTCTAAAAGATTTTCTAGTTCGCTTGGCTCGTCGGGCGCTATACCGGATGCATTCTCCTCAGCTCTGACTTTTCTTTTATGCTTGTTTACGAGAATCCCAATGTGGTCGCGCACCGATCGCTTGTCGACGCTGAATCTCAGCACGGTACATTCGTTCAAAATTTGAGCTATCTTTTCCCACATCCTGCTTCTTTGAGTGGATCCTTTCTTGGACACAAAAGGGTTTAAATTTACCACTTCTCGGCACAACAACACGTCATGTTCGTTTGACCAAAACATCACCGGGCTAAAAATAAAATAACAAGAGTATAAGCTTACCTTCAAAACTTCGACTGAATGAAAACACGTTTAGTGTCCGCGAAATATTCCTATATCCTTTCCCAAACATAAGACATTTAAAAATACGACGATTTGTTCAACCGACTCAAATAGACATAAATAAAGCTGCCATTTTTATCTGGGAGGTTTAGGCTTGGATGACATACTTCGATCCAGGAATTCAACTAGCTGTTTACCTGTGAATATATGATGAAAAATATCTTAACTGTCGCATCTTTGCCTTCCAAATTGACTGCAATCTAGGAACAAGATTTTAAGTAAGTCTCTACTGAGACCCTGAGAGGTTTAAGGGAGACAAAGTATTACTTTCACGGACAAAAAAAGGATTCTATACTCACGTTCTGTGCACAACGCCAAACTTTGCCAAATGACGTTCTCGACGCGACTTGGCGCCACTGATACAACGCCTTGGGCATGCGCACTATGTACCATGCCTGAATATTTACTTCCGGAGGCGTCTCAGAGCCGTCGCGTCCTGGATCTTAAAGTCCCTAAAGAAACCGAACTGTGTCGTCGGGCGGGATAAGACGTGTGAAAAACTAATCACGCGAGAAGTTCTTTGTTTCCCTGTCTTGAAACTCGATGCACATGATTCCATACTCGATGCGCTCGACTCGAGCCTCTATCCTCGAAGCTTTCGAGTTTCGAGGATCGAGGATCGAGTCTCGAAGTTCGAGATTCAAGGGACTGTCAACTTACATTTGCATGGTACTGTAGAAATGAGCGTATTTTTTTATTTTGCCATGTACTTCCTGAAAAAAAAAGGTGTCATATTACACCCCTACCCCCCTATAACGGCCACCTCTCCGCAACGGCCACTTTCTTCTGTCCCCAGGGTGGCCGTTGTGGAGAGGTTCAACTGTAAATTAAATGTTTGTTACATAGTTTGTCAACATGGTAAGACGTTTATGGTTTGCAACTTGTTCAATGGCTCAAAGAGCATCTGAACTGGTAATTGGAAGGTTATAGGTTGGGGAGAACTCAGATTTCCTTTTTCCAAGTATGCCTGTGTCACTGACTGACAAAAATTCATCTGCCATGTTTACATCCTGTGTGCAAGTTAAGCCAGGTGCATGCCTCTTCGTAATGTCGTGGTAAAGCAGTGGGAGAAGATATACTTATTTCCCTGTTATAAGACTCAATGTCAGCACCTCACAGCTCCATTTTGTTGGAGGGAAAGAAGGGAGAAGAATCTGCGTTACGAAACAAAGTCATGAAAGTCGAAAAGAAGGAAAATACATTGTTTTCGTTTTTGTTTTTGACATGCTGGTCTGCTAATGACCATTTGGAATGGCAATTTGAGTTGAGACTTTCAAGAAAATATTACTCAAAATGTTCTTCTTGATAAAGTGGGTAGTGTTTCTTTCAGGGTGTGTGGAAATTATCTTCCTGCCATCTGCCATCATTTCAAGCCTTGAATTGCCATTAAATTAAGGACGGTGCCTACTATTGTTACTGCGCATACGCTCTGGGCATCTCCTGATACTAGGGTTTCCTATGGGTGGTGCCTACACTGACAGGGATATTTTTGCATGGTTTTAAAACTGTGCAGAGAAAGCAGAACTCAGCAAGTGCTCTTGGTATCCAAAAATAAAATTTGGGGCGCCCATGTATTTTTCAGAGATAATAAAGCTTCACTTTGGAAAAAATACACCATACATTGCTTTGTGTTTTACAGCTTTTTAGAATAATTGATGCTTAAATATCTCTTAAAAATGTGTGGTTACCCCCAATTTTCTTTTTGGATTCCAATAGCCCTTGCTAAGATCTGCTTTTCCCGCATAGTCATAAACTGTCTAAAATGGGAGAAGCAGACTTTGTATCATTTCAACCTTGTGCCACCTTTGGACATGACTCTCTTTCTTGTTGCACTTTGGAACTTTTTAAGTTGGTATATAATGTACAGTCAACACATGTTGTATTTCAATTTGTATTTGGCTTAATATTTATTTGAACTACACTGTACAGTCCTGGTCAAGTGAAGTTGTGACTCTTCACAAGCAAGCTAATACTGTCCTTCCCATGCTTCCCTCCCCCTCTCAAATTGTTGTTTTTCGCAATTCTCGTAGCTGATATGGCCAACCAACATTGAGAGGGCAGTGTGACAACAAATGTGACTGAAACTGTGTTCAAGAAGAATTTTAAAGGGACAGTATCATGCTATTTTTAGTAACACATCGAAAATCGGAAAGACGCCATTTGGTTGATTGCAGCCAAGATATAATGACAAAATTCCATTAAAAGACTATCAAAATGCAAAGAAACTATCCACGGATATTTTCGCCGGCAGATGACCAAGATAGAGAGGGGTTTAAATTTGAAAACGTCTGGCGGACGTTTTCAAATTTCGCTGTTGTAACACATCAAAAATCGCTGGTTGTACTTTATTTTGGTTTTACCTTTCGTCTTTGAATCACTATGAATTTTTCTTTAAATTAGCGATTGAGAAATTAATTAACACAGTGTTCAAAGCTTAAATTAGTGAATTTTAGCCAAAAATCATGATATCTCCCATCGATCTCCCATGATACTGCCCCTTTAAATACGTGGTCTTAAATCTGACAACATTGGCTTGTACTTTGGTCCACATACAATGTACTGACCTCTAAAAATTAACAGGGTTTGAATGATGCTCGTACTTGGGAGCACCAAGCTTGGCATTTAGGCCTAAAAAACTGATTTTAAATGGTTAAACTTTCAGCTAAGGTGTAAGCCATGGAAAAGTTAATGACCACTTCACATAATTTGAGGTAATGATTGGAAAGAGATTGACTATTTTAATATCTTATTTTTTATTGGGGAAGGTTATAGCAGATGAAACATTCCTCCGGGCTGTAGTTATTATTAATTTGCTGTTTACAAGTGGCAAGTCATACCAAGATACAAGATACAAATAATTATTGTCTCTTATGCAATGCTATATTAAGGGTTGTTTTTGAAATCATTGTTCACTGCCGTATACCTTTTCTACGAGGGAATTTTTCTGCAATTGGCTTGAATCCTAAGGGAAAAGAAATCAAGGAAATTCCATCAAACTGAAAACATGGACCACAAGCACAAGTGCAAGCACGAGTGCTTATTTCACTGTGAAAATGGCCTTGAAGCACGTACATGTATAAGCACAAGCACCCCATCACAACGATCAAAATTTTTCCTTTTCTTGTGCTTGTGTTCACATTGTGCTTTGTGAAAATGGAATGCAGCATAAGCACAAGGAAATCTGATTTGTCTGGCCAATCAAAGCACTTGCTCAAGCTTTTACTTGTGCAAAAGTGCCCTTTTGCTGTGAAACAAAGGTGGTGGAAGACACAACAAACTTTGACAAAAAGTTTTCAAGGTATTACGCAACTACCGAGTGTTCCATGTGACAAAGAATAAAAAGCGACAACAACAAATCTGAAGCATGGGCTCAAGCTGACAAGTGTCTAATGTTGTTTCTCAGGCAAGACTGCGCTTTCGATTCTAAATGAATCTGGTCAGTTGCCACCGAAAGTTCTGAGAGCAGTCATAGCAGATTATGCTGTTTTGAGTTTAAATATCCCCTTTAACCATTATTTGGATTGAAAAATCCTGCCAGCTTCTCTATTGGTTTCTCAATCTAAACCAATGAGGTCTCTAAATGGTCCAGTAGTGTGAGAGGATTTTTGATCCTGGTGTCAGCTGAAGTCATTGTGTTTCATTAATACAAAGGCCAATGTTTAGTTTCGCAGATATTAATGTTTCTGTGTGGGCAACAATAATTTCTTTTAGAGCAATATAATTATAATTATTCTTTTGATATGTAAATATTTTCTAACTGGAACCTATGTATTTCTGGACGCCCAAAATTGGTATGGTGTAAAACTAACTAAGAAGGAATGTTTTTTCGTTCGTCTTGTTGAGCTAAGTACCGTTTCCATGGCAACGCATCGAACTATTAAACGTCCATAAATAGAAGGTTTCCTTTATTTCTAAAACATGTACTCATTAGATGTTTTGCATTTTTTGTATCCAGAAAAATTCACAAAACACTGACACAGTTTCACTGTTTTCATGTAATTGTAACAGAGAGATCTCCTGTAAATATTGATTTTGCATTTTAATGTTTTGTGAAGATACCCTCTGTTAGATTTAGGTTTCTCTTTGTATGCGAGTTACGCTTTTAGGGAACTATTTTCATGCCAAATGTCACGAAATTCTAATGAGGGGTTCCTTAGAAAACAGTTCATTTCCACGAAAACAACCAGTCGCAAATTTTTGGTCAAATGCGCATGCGTGGCTTTAATTGGGTTTCATGGCAAAGATGAAAAGCATGCAAAAGGTCTTGGTCAATGACTGTTTTGCTCGGAAAGAAAAGAAAAAGAGTCCAGAAACGAGGAACTTACTTATTTAGGATCAAAACTTAACTTTATTGTCCATTTCATGTGAAATTGAGGGATCACTTTATCGACCGCCGTATTTGCGTACCACAACCCTAGCGCGCGCTTAATAGCATCACTGACAGAATCTGTAAAGCGCGCAAACTGTGTTTGGCTACCTTAATGTTTCCAGGTTGTCTAATTCATTCATTCATTCATTCATTCAATTTATCTTTTATTTTTTATGTATATTTAAATTTAGTTTTATTTTTTCATTTATTTTTGTTATTATTTTTTTAATAATAATATTTTTTATATTGGAGTTCCAGGGTGTTGTGGTGTTCCAGTGTTCCTGGTTTTAGTACATGTTGTTTTTGATTTATTTGATTAGTATTGATTAGTTTTAAATTTTGTAAAAACACTAAGGGTGTTTTGCTATTGTAAAGCACTTAAAGTGGCAATGTTTGAGCACTTATCATTATTATTGTTATTATTATTATTATTATTATTATTATTATTATTATTAATATTATTATTATCATTATTATTATTAAAAAAGATTACATGTTTAAGGACTGTGTCTCCTTTTGCTACTACGCATATGTTCTGCACATCTCGTGATGGTCCGAGAATGTCGGGTTTCTGAATGGAGGTGCCTGCTAAAACAGAGATATTTTTGCGTACGTAAGTATGCAGGAAAAGCAGATCTCTAGAAGGGCTATTGGAATCCGAAAACAAAATTAGGGGTAACCACGCATTTTTCAGAGATAATTAAGCTTCAACTTGTGCTCAAACTGTGCAAAAATACTTCAGTCGGCATTAGTACATGGAGGCACCGTCCTTAATAAACTTCTATAAACACTCTTTTGCCAAGCGGCCTACGGCCTGTACTTCTAGATCCTAGCTTTCTACTCTGAAACTTAATGAGAACCCTGTATTACAAGTTTGTGACGACATAAAAGTGAGAAGTGATCATCGCAGTGAATTTTCCAATTTATGCAATTGGCAATTGGAAGCCTGAAAAAAATTCAGGCTTCAACAGGATTCGAACCTGTGACCTGCGCGTTACCGGCGCGAAGTGATCATCGCACCAGTAACGCGGAGGTCTCGGGTTGGAATCCCGTTGAAGCCTGAATTTTTTTCAGGCTTCTAATTGCCAATTGCATAAATTGGAAAATTCACTGCGATGATCACTTCTCACTTTCATGTACATCCGCAGTTCATATATGAATCATTTCATTTACTTTACATCCTTTGTGAAGACATTTGCTGAAACAGTCAACTGGGTTGTCCAGAGTAGAGGCTACAGTAGTTAGAAAAATATTTTTAAATATCATTACATGTATAATTATTGTAGTTTTAGTACTTAAAAATGCAATTTTCTGTTGCAGGCCAAATCACCGGATCCAAATAAAATCCCAGATGAAGATATAGTTGGTGTGACTGTGGTTCTTTTAACCTGCTCTTACAAAGAAAGGGAGTTTGTACGAGTGGGTTACTATGTTAACAATGAGTACATAGAGGAAGAAATGAAAGAAAACCCCCCAGCAAGACCAGTTATTGAAAAGGTACAAATATTTATTAACCGTCTTACAATGTATGTTTCTTTTTTCAAAACACAACAAGTTTGTTCTAGAGTGTGGTATTACAATGGTTGCCAATATCACACAACATACCACCTTGAAAAGAGATGGATAAAGTTGCATTTTGGTGGAAACCTATCAAAGAAAAGGCATTAAAATTATTTTGAACTGGACAATATAATTATGCAATAATGTTATTACATCTGCTACTGTTGACATGGGTTAAAATATTATTATAACCTTATTTTATTTTATTATTTCCTCCAGCTTCAGAGAAACATCCTTCACTCCAAGCCAAGAGTAACAAGATTTACGATTGACTGGTAGACTGAGTTTATGGCAAATTATATTCTGCCCCACTGTTACATACTTTGATAGAGCTGTATTTATAGGTTTGATTCTTATGTGTAGTTTCAGAAAATTTCTATACCCCCCTCCCCCCACAGAAAGGATTTTCTCTAGGACCTCCCTACCCCTCTGGAAATTTCCATTGCCATTTTAGCTGGCTTCGTACTTTCCTTAAATTTGTTTGGTAGAGGGGCAGGTTGGGGGTATGCATACATATATTTTCTGGAACTGCTCATTGTTATCTGCCATGTAAATTGTGAGCTAAAATACTGAAAGTCTATTTAAAATGAGTCATAGACCCTATGCAAAAATGGCTGACGATATTATTATTTTAGTATTCTTTTGTTTGCATTCATGACCTTACTAACCTTGTTCCTGAGTTCAAAAATCAAAAGCCTATTTCACCCTCGGGAATGAGGCTAGTGAGGCTAATTTGAATGCAGACAAAAGAATATTAAAATGTCAGCCATTTTACATAAGGCTCATGAGAATTTGCTACAGAAATATGATGTACTGCTGTATGTTGACCTGAAGTCCATTGATTGTGTTAAATCATGGTCTGTGTAAAACTTCATTTCAATACCCAGCCCTTAGTTTGTAGTTTAGAACTGTGAGTAAAACACAAAATAATACATTTTTTATGCAAAACAGATCAACATCAACTCATTCATTTTCAGTGGAAAAAGCAGATCTTACAGTAGCAAGGGCTATTTGAATCCGAAAAGAAAATTGGGAGTATTCAGAGATAATTACATGTCAACAACAATAATTCTAAAAAGCATTATAATACATAACAATCTTATGGAATTTTTTCCCAAATTATTGAAGTTTAAATATCTCTGAAAGATGTATGGCTGACCCCAATAGTTATTTTCTTTTTGCATTCTGATAGCCCTTGCTAAGATCGTCTTTTCCCACATGGTCTTAAATCGTGCAAAAATACCTTTGAATTAGGATGCATCTTCCTTTAGTTAAGAAATTAGAGATTCTTGGACCAATTGGTAATTGGTAGTCCTGCCACCAAAAATTTTTCAAAATGTTTCTGCATGAAAGACAAAGCAACCAACACGAAATTAAGATTAGCAACCAACACCAATAAACTTGATTTTAAAAAATACTTCCTGGGCCCTGAGAGTTATCAGGACTTTCCAAGAAATGGTCCTGAGGCCGGCCTGGTAGCAAAAACCATTTTAAGATTACTGGAAATTTTCTGCAAATGTTCCCTGCATTTTAAATGATTTTCTCACATTCTCTTTGTTTCCAACAATCTTAAATCAGTCTCCAAGCAAGTGATCCATGATAGCACATTGAAACGTCCCCTGGATTACAGGGAACAGTCACAGAAAACTCCCTCCTAATCTGAAGTTCCGTAGTTGCTTTATGCAATAACGCTGTGGTTTGAAAGTTGTCTTAAGCCCTTAGTAAAAATATTTTCATGATTTGCAAAAAATTTCCTGCCTTCCATGTAGTAATGTTTTTTTCTTTTTACACAAATTGTTTATTTCCTTGACGCAATAAACTACTTTTACAACGGTAATTTCTAAATCACTTGATATTGGTACAATATTTAAGCAGATAATTGAGTAACATGCTTACTTTAGGAGTAGTACAACACTCGCGTCTAACCGCTCTAAACTTTTTGAGCATACATGTACAATAAACACTTGCTTAACTCAAGCTTATCTTATGCTTATTTTTTGTCTTGTTTTACAAAAAGGTGGCCTTTAAATATGTTCATAGGACAAACGTTGACATTCATAATTCTGGTTACCTTATTGGATCTCATTGATCGCCTATTTACAATGGAAATAAACCACAGATCAAACCTGTGCTTTCCCAGGCTGGTATTTTCAAACCTAGATCTGTTGTCTAGTTTTTTAATATTCGCAACATCAAAAAACCTGTAGACTGTAGGCTCGATTTCCGCCGCTCCCTCGGGTGATCATTTACCCGAACAGCGGCTGGCAATTGAGCCTAAAAAGCTGCTGCTCTTATAAAATTGGCTTCAAAACAGGACGCGCTCTTCAGTTAATTTATTTCTTTAGGGACCAGTCAAAAGGTATAGGATGGGATGGGTGGAGCATTTGGAAATGTGGTGGATAAAAACACAGGCCCCCCCCCCCCCTCCTTTTGGCACAAAACTGACTGACCCACTCCTAAATGAAGGTTGAATATTACATGACTCACCCCCTGTTAAACATGGTTTCTTTGGGTGTATAATCTAAGAAACCACATTTTGCGTATGACAAATCATAAACCTCCGGCCTCGCTTCGTGAGGAATTAAATTTGGCGAAATGCGCTTAACGGTACATCGCTATCACTGTTACTCCAACAGTTGGAAGCCAGCTTTGCGAGGGGGCTATTGTCATTATCGGAAATATCACTCCCAAATCCCGCCAGAACATAGTCTTCACTTAATTGCTTCTCACAAAGCCACTTGTGTCTTTGCCAGTGGATACACTGCCTTTGGCTGCTGACAACTGAATGTGGGTTGACACTATTTCAGACACTATTTCAGGCCTTTTTTTGTCGTTGAATTCTGTTGTCAGATTGTGCCACTCGATATACAGATTAAGGACAGAAATTCCTGCTTTCTCAGCTAATCCTCACAGAGGAGTTTCTGCCACTCCGCATCCTCATAGGTCAAGTTACTCTCCCTCTTTCATTCTCTCTTTTTTTTTCATCATGTTAAGGTACGCAATGTGATGCATGTGTTTCACTACGAGGTCGAGATCTACCGCATACTTCTCAGAGAGAGATCTGAGATTGAATGTGCCATTCTTTTTCTAGTGAAATCTCACCTGCAGGTTGGCAGACACGTTTTCCTATTCCTGTTATAAAATAGGATGACCCACCCTCCATGGCTAGCTGAAAATTGAACGACCCACCCGTTACCAAGGGTTCAAAAACTGGTTATCCACCCTCGGCTCTACTACGGACCACCCCATCCTTTGCTTTTTGACCAGTCGCTTATAGTGAGATTTTTGTTTCTCGTCGTGAGACCGTGAAACTGAACTGAAAACCGTGACTTACGGTGTCACGGCAAAATCGTGAGGCTTGAGAGGTCTGCGTACTTCAGCTTGGGAGCATATAGAGAGAGTATTGTAACACAATAATAATACCATTCATGTCACACCAATTTCACCAATCTTACAGTCTAAAAAGATGAAGACAATGGTGGTCAGTTCATTTTCAATTAATTTAGAAACCTAAGCTGAAATTTTTCAATGAGAAACTGCAATGTCGCAATTCGCTAAAAAATTGTTGCAAACTTCTAATAAACAGAGTTGGCCATATAAAAAGTGTTACGTGAATAACATATCACTTCAACTATGTCTTACTTAAGATCTGTATTAAATGCTTTATAAATAAATTACATGCTTTCTAAGTGAACGTACCAAGACCACTTTACCCGACAAAATCTCTTCGAAAGTGGTTTGTGTCAGACATTTGTTGTACTTTGGGCCCATAAGAATTATCTTCGGGAGTAAATCACAACGCCATGCTTGTGTGTAAAGAGAAACACCGGCCGTCCTTTTTCACTTGACCACGTGACCTAAATACACGTGATGAACTCATGCATAACTAACGACATTACATCCCTCCTCTCCTTAGAATGGAAACTAGTCATACAAAAGAAACACATAATAAAGGCTTTGCAATTGACCCTCCGACTACCGGTAATTAACATTGTTAATCAACAAAACAACAACGATACTCAGCTGAAAAGTTTTTTTTTAGAAAAACAGTTCCTTTTAAGGATTTAAAAATGTCTCTTTGTTACCAATGAACTGAGTACAAAACTCATAGATAACAGTTCCTTAAATGTCTCTTCCATGAAAGAACAAAACTTTAAGACTCCAGTCTACTTGACAGAAATCTCAAGTTCATAGTCTGAGAATCTAACAGGGGGCTTTATTTGCCTTTGCCTTAAAAGTAGTGTTTTCCTTGAATCATTGGAGTTTGGCTGCACCACTGGTGTCTTGTCAACAGTTGTGGGAATCTCTACACCATTTTTCCTTTTACCCCTGCCCTGCACAAAATGTTTAGGGACTACTTTAAAGTTTGACGAATTTCTGGTGACAGTCTCTGATCCATCACTCACTGTGATCATTGATCCTTTCGTCCCCTCCACAACAAAAGGCTGTGGGTTGTATGGTGTGCTCAATTTGTTCTGTTTAGGTTGTTTCATGAGAACGGTCTCTCCTGGTGAGATCTTTCTCTCTTGAGCATTCTCCCTTTGGTAAGCATAGATCTTCATCTTCTGCTTTGCTTTTGCTTAGCATTTCTTTGGGCGATGCTAGTTGACGCATCGTGAAACATAAACTTGGTTGCTTGCATCGAGTGGTTGGTGGTTCAGGTAACAGAGTCTTGAGTTTTCTGTTGTTTAGAGCTTCACAGGGCGACACATTCGTTGTGGAATGAGGAGTTGCGCGATACTCTTGTTTCCAATTCTTCCTTTCTATGTGAGCAATCCCGATGATTTTCTCAAGAGTCACTACTAAACGTTCAGCTTCACCATTTTCTCTTGGCCAGTATGGCGTGATCCTTCTGTGCTTGAATCCTAGATTATTAGCAAAGTCTTCAAATTCTTGTCTATTGAAGGGTGGGCCCTTGTTGCTCTTTAAAATATATGGTACTCTTTGTCTTGCAAATATGGCATCTAGTTTAGGTATAACGGCTTTGGCAGATGTTGACAGGCCGGGTGAAAAAAAAGTCTGTGGCTAGCATGTAATAGCCCGAAAGTCATTTTAACTAGCCTGAAAAAAAATTCACAAGTAGTATTTATTTATTCACTACGTGTTGTAAGTAGGTAATTATTAATTACACGACTAGGTAATTAGTTAGCTGCTTTATTAATAATTGATAATCCACTATAATTTAACGAAACCTTTAATTAAAGGTGAAAATGTGAACTATTAGTTGGCCTGGTAAGAAACTTAACACATTGGCCCATTGATTCAATGTTAATCTTTGGTCGTGAATACCTTTGTCTTTCTTTCATTATAAACATCAACTGGTAATTAAATGATGGAGTAAGGTGAAACAAGCAGGAAGAAGTTCCAAAAAACTTGCAATTGTTTTTCCTGAACACAATATAGCACATCTAACTGACTAGTTAATCTCTTATGAAAATTTCTACATGTACATTAAGTAGAAGCTGTATTTTCTACCTTTTCAAAGTCTCATTAAATTTTCTGGTCATTAGCTATAGAACATACATGAACCAGATACTAAAAAGTATTAGGTCTCATTAAGAAACAATGAGTATGAATCTCAGCACGTGCAACACGTGGATGACTAACATACATCTCGCAATTTGGAATTAATCTACGCACATCTTCTGAGTCTGAGGAAAACTAGTTTGCAACTAAACAAATTCCCACTAGGCACACTAACGCAACAACGAGGAAAGTTGCCGGCAACAGCGCAGTCTTGATCCTGATTGATCGTTCATTTTGCCGCCAAAAAAATATTTCCCGCCAGAAAATGTCTTTAGCTGAAAGGAGTACTTTTATTTACTGAGAAAGTTCACTGCTAATCATAACTTTTTGCATACATGAAAACTTGACATCTTTCATCATATTTTTGCTTCTCATACAAAAGGATTACTTCAAGCAGATTAGTTTTCGGGGGAAAAAAAGTTTGTCAGTTTTCACTCGAAAGCGAAAAGTGCCATGTCACGCAGCAGTGCCGTCATAAACAAAATTATGCAAATTTCTGGCGAAATGAACATTTTTAGATCTTGTCAACTTTGATAAAGATTTCAAAGGAAAAAAAATTGTTTCATTT
The DNA here is from genome assembly GCF_977016875.1 of Pavona decussata. Taxonomy (NCBI): domain Eukaryota; kingdom Metazoa; phylum Cnidaria; class Anthozoa; order Scleractinia; family Agariciidae; genus Pavona; species Pavona decussata. The sequence continues at coordinate 512,692 of NW_028145561.1, forward strand.
TCGCAGTTTACATCTGATAATTTATGGGAAAGCAATAGGACGTGGTCGACAAATTTTCATCAACTGTAAGTGTTTAATACACACCGTGTAGAATTTATTGATATGCACGTGACAATGCAAAAAGTATAGCTCTCTTACCGGAGTACAGTATCAAAACCTTTTTGGTACGTTCAGCTAATAGATCAAAAACGAGTGCGAGTTTTTCAGCAGGGGTGCCAAACATCGAGAAACGGATAGCACGACGCCGAAGGTAGAGTGCTTTTATTGCTTCGAGGTGTTTGGAACCCCTGATGAAAAACGAAGCACGAGTTTTTGAGCTGGCTTCTCAAACTAGTGTCAGAATTTAGTGGAATTATTTCCGAAGAATAGGTAATTAGAAGGCGTGCTCAATAGGCTATTGCTTGTTTCTTATTCGTAGTAAATGAAATGAATATTTAATATGCAGCCATGCGGGCGGGTTTTTTGGTAGATTAACATTACGGCGCGTGATGGAGCTTGAGTCCGGATCAGAACGATTTTGCGTTCCTAAAACTTCTTTTCAAGAAAACGTTGTGGTGAATGACGCCGTCCCAGCTTCAACTAAGTATAAAAACAAGTGGGCTGTGAGCATTTTTGCCGAATGGCAGAGGTTAAGAGAGGTTAAAGTTCCGGTATTAGATTGTGGTGGTCTCTTCAAGGACTACGATTTTCTCAAGGTTACCGCTCTGAGCACAGATATTGCCGGAATGGACACTCTGTCGCTGAACTATTGGTTGTCAAAATTCGTGATGGAGGTAGGTTAAAAAAGTCAGGTGGAAGATACCATCCCAAGACTGTTCATGGTATCATTTGTGCCCTCAAGCGTTATTTGGAGGAGAAAAATGGATCCGAAACTTTGAATCCTCTGGACGCTAGTGACAAAAGGTAATTGACAACTTTTAGACCGCATCGTTCAGAATTTTAAAATGCACTGTTTTGGGAATCGAATTTGGTGTTGTTTTTCGAAGGTTTGTCCTGTACGTTCCGACTTTGCTTAGATGCCAAGATGAAGGATGGCGGCAAATATACTGTATTTAGTATTAAGACTGATTAAAATTCAAGTTTCTTGATCAGTGTCTTGATCAGTTTTTGAACTAATCGAATGTTTCTTGATCGGTATGTTCATTGGGTATCAAAATACATGCACCTAATCCAATTGATGCAAGCTGATTGGGTCATCAGGACATGAATTATTAATGAGTTTGAGAATGAATAATGAAGCATAATACAGACATCTAGCTTTCTTTGAAATGATATTCTTATTTAGCAAGAGTTAGCCATATTTGGAATTATTTTTACTTGAAAATTGCGTGAACTAGACTACAAAGGAAAAATTTCACGTATTATGTCGGGCATGAAATGTAATGCGATAAAAAGATTTCCCTTTGTGAGATCAGCTTGAAAAATGGCTTTCGGTTCACATAAATCTACCTGGAAGTTGAAAAGTATGTATTACAGTAATTTTGTAATTTTAATTCCCAAAATACTTCACTTGCCCGTCGGGCAAGTCCACTAGACCGATCGCAAAATCCACTAGCCCTGGGCTATCGGACACGACTTTTTTTGCACGCTGACTGTCAGTTGAGGTCAGTAATTCCACTTCAGGAAAACGGCTATTTGTCTCTGATGAGTTGCTTTGTCTTAACTATTCCCTGCATGGTGACCTAGATGTGCCAGGTCAACTGCTTGTTTCTTCTCAACACTAGTCCATTCAGTATACTGAAAATTCATCTTAACTTTCAGTTTCTTATATCCTTGAATGTCTGGGCTGTTCCGCTGATCAGTTTCTGTTGCTTTGATTAAGGCTTCTTTGGTTTGCTGTTTGATTTATTCAAGTGTCATGGCCTTTCGCAGTGTACTCGGGCATACATAATGCACATAGTCTTCGGCCAAGTAACATTAAGATGGAAATGTTCTGCACCCCACACTACAGCAAGCATATCTCACTCGGTTTGGGAGTAGCGACTTTCAACATCACTTAACGCCCGACTTGCATAACTGAGAACTTTGCCTTCTTTCTGTTCTTCCTGCTCCATTTCCAAGGTGTATCCTGTCTCGTTAGAAAGCGCAAAGGAGCTGTGATTGTGGCATACACCGTATTCACAAATGGCGGACACGCGCGGAAAAGACTGGCACTACGCATCAAAACGAGGCGTTTTAGGATAAACAAAAAAAATTCTAGCGAATGTAAGCTTCTAGAGGGTCGATAAGTGCTGAGTTTCTAAAAATTGAGTTTTTCTGATCACTTAGTCCGGACGAGTTCAAGTTCTAGTGTTTATTATTTATTGTAGCAATCTCAAATGCAAACTAGACACTCACAGCAAAAAAACTGAGTTAGATTGTTTGTTTCAAACCTTCGAGTGTAATGTGTCTACAGAAAATATGAAAAGTTGTTAGAAAGATCTTCACTCTAGCAGGAGCCACAAAGGTTTATTCAATGTATTCTTTGGAAAGGGAATTAAAACAGGTTTCGAAGGAAAGAAAATGAATCTAAAAACGGACGCAGTTCCAAAGAGGGTTGCGTGGTGATTACTACTCGGAAGTTCCGATCACAAAAGCTACAAAAACCGACTCCTACTATTGTGAACAGCTCTAATGCCTAAAAAACGAAAACAAAAGGAGGCGGAGGGAAGCTACTGAAAGAAAAGTTTAACTAAGGAAGCAATATGTGAGCCAAGACTTAAATATTTCGGTACATTTCAGGTGCTTTTCCCCCGAATAAAAAAAGATATCGTGCATCGCAAGATTGGCCAAGATTCATGCAAGTCATTGAAAATGTGGCAGTTACCAAAGTCAAGAGGAACTACTTGAAAAAAGGTATCAATTTAAGAAAACGATCCTGCAAGGAAATTCAGGAATGTCACTCTCAAATGCGTTATATTGTAACTGCATTACAAAGAATGGCAAGTTTAGGAACCCATTGTAATGCGAAATACGATAATCTAATTCTGACAAATTACCTAATTAAGTATGCAAATCTTTAATAATTTCAACCGAAATGCCGGTTAATATGCCACAATACTGTGTTCTCTAGTCCCTGGCCTGTTTCACGGAATACATGCAGTTTTCTCATTCAGGCAAGAAATGTTCCTTCTGAGCTTGTTCCATTATTAAACAGTTGGATTTTGATGACTTGATTGATTTAATAAATTATGAATTTTGAGGGGACTGCATTCTCTGCTTGTTGTTTACAGTACGGCTACAATATAAATGAATCGAAACAGACAAGTCTTGGTTCACCCGTTGCTTCTTTTTAAATTATTCGTCCAGCCGTTTCTCTCCACATCCTTCACGTCTTTTCGTTGTCGTCTTCGTCTTTTTTTTCTTGGTATTATAGCGGTTTAGACAAATGGTTGTAGTCTCTCTTGCGCTCGGAACGTCCGATACGAAGTTGATCACGCAACTCTCGTTAGAAATGCATCCTTTTGTATGTTCATTTTGTTTCTTTCAAGACCTATCTTACCTTCGGATTCCGAAAGACATACCAAACAAACTTCTGTAGTATCTCTATCCATCTGCGCTCGAAAGTTGAATCCTTCGGAAACAAAAACTCTAACCGACTTGTTTCCGTGATCGTCTATTTTGCATTTGGGATTGCTACAAGAAACGAACCAAGAAACACTAGACCTCTCTCGTTCGGAATAAAACCAGCGATCTGAAAAACTTCCTGTTTAAGAGCTTATCAGCTAAATATTCTCTATGTGAGCTTGTACTCGTAGGCAAATTATTTTTTGTTTATCCTAAAACGCCTCGTTTTGATGCCTAGTGCCAGTTTTTTCCCGCGCATCCGCCATTTGTGAATACGGTGTATAGTTTGGAATGAAACGGGATACATACTGCGTCATCCCTAGCAGAGACTCTATATCACTGGCATTCTTCGGTGGGCTTGCGTTGGGGATGGCTTCAATCTTCTTTGGTGGTTTGATAACACTGGAGCTGAAGATGTGGCCATAGAAATTGACTTCGGACTTGGAGAACTCACATTTGTCCTTATTTTGTCCTTATTTGTCCTCATTGGTTGTTGTTCTGGGGTCTCTGTAAAACACCACGAAGGTTCCTGTCATGCTCATCCTTTCCTTTTTCAAATACTATGATGTCATCTGAAATGTTCTTACATCCTGGTAGGCCTGTGAGAAGTTCCTTGATCGATTCCTGGAAGATTTCAGATGCTGCATTAGTGCCAAACGATAGGCGCTTGTAGCGTCTCAGGCCAACACGGGTGCTGAATGTGGTGGAAAAACGACTTTCTGGTGCCAATTCGAGCTGATGATACCCTGAGGAAAGATCCAATGTACTGAATAATGAGATCTATATTGAATAATGAGATGTTTCTCTCTCTCTTTTCGCTTTATTTGCCTCCCTCATGTCAACACAAATTCGTACTTCTCCAGATTTCTTGGTTACAGCAACAATTGGACTTATGCAAGGTGTGGGGCCTTCAGCTTTTTCGATGATGTCTAATCTTTCTAGCCTTTCAAGCTCTTGTTCAACATCTCCACGAACATGAAAAGGAATTCTGCGGTGCGGCTGTTGTCTGGGTGTAACATCAGGGTCAGCGTGTAACTTTACCACTTTGTTTCGTACTTTTCCTATACCTCCAAATAGACATTTGAATTTTTCCTGTAAAACCTCGGGGCTGTTCTTGTTCATAGCTGTGACTGTAGCAGTGTCAACAGATATCGTGACCAAATTAAGCTTTTGGGCAGTGTTGTAGCTAAGGAGGTTTCCTGTGTTTCCTTTCACAACATGTAACTGGATGTTGGTGCTTATGTTACTAGATGTGACAGTTGCTGAGAGAGTTCCTAATAGAGGAAGAGGGGCTTTGGATCCGTAGGAATAATCTTGGTGTGCGCAGGCTTCAGGGCTGTGTTGCCACATTTAATTATTCGAAAGGTCTTCTCGTCTAAAAGGTTAACAGACGCACCTGTGTCTAACATCATCTCTACAGCTTTCCCATTGATTTGTACTTCGCACATCGGTGGCTTCTTGTTATAGATGTAATTTTCTGTATACACGTACTCGTATTCTTCTTCGGATGAGTGACCAGATTCAACATGAGCCACTGTTCGAGGCTTTGTTCGGGGTTTTGATCGGCAAACGTGAGCAAAATGACCAATTTTTTCACAAGCATTACAAGATTTCCCTCGCGGCGTACATGGGTTCCTGTGTGGAGCATATCCACCGCAAGATCCACACTTCCCGGATTGTTGTTTCGCTTAAATTTGTTGAAGTGTTCACGATTGCATGACTGAGATCTCCTGTCACGTTGCTGAAACGAAATTTCGTTTTGCTGATGTGGGCGACTGGGACGATCACTGGTTTTAGTTTCAAGATTGCACTGACATCTGATGTGGTTTTCTCTACTTGACTTGCTTGCTGTTCGCTGAGTTTCAAGGCTCTTCCAAGTTTTAAAAGGGCATCCAGTGTAAGATTCTCACGTAGCGCTCGGCGTCGTAGCGAATTAGAACTACAGGTTAAGATAATACAGTATACTCTTTTCTATATCAACGTCACTAAATTCACATGTTTTGGCGCGTTGTCGAAGTCGAGTGTAATAACTATCCAACGATTCTCCTTCTTTTTGCTTGGTTTGTCGAAAATTGTAGTCTTTATAGGCGATGTTCATCTGTGGCGAAAAATATGCATTAAGTCGTTCGACTGCCGTGTCATAATCATTGGCGTCTCCATTATCGGGCAAAGTGTCAAATATTTCGTCGACCTCTGAAGTAACAGCGCTATTTTCCGATTAGGAATTGTGGTGTTCATTCCAATGAACAATCGCTCTAACCTTCCAAGCCATTTATTCCCACCGTGGTCCCGCATTGCCGTCTGCATGTACATCGAAGGATGGAAAATTTGGTAAAGAAACCGCCATGTGGTTTGATTGTGTCGCTGTCTGCATATTTGTGTTGAATTTTCCAAGAAAACGCTTTCAGCTTTCCACGAAAACTTACAAGAGACTCCTAAAATACAACCATTGTTGTTTTAACTGAAAGAGTGGATTGGTAATCGTCGCCAGATGTACTATCGGGCCATAAGAATTATCTTCGGAAGTAAATTACAACGCCATGCTTGTGTGTAAAGAGCAACAGTGTTCTCTGTTCTCCACTGTACACCATCAAGAGTTAAATGGTCGGCCCCTAATGTAGAAGGTGTACTATGGAACCCCGTTAATACGACCACCTTCGGGCCGTGAAAATGTGGTCGTAATAACGGGGTGGTCAGATTAACAAGGTTGTAAAAAATTCGTTCGGGGCACAAAAAATAATCGTAATAACGAGGTAGTCGTATTAACGAAGAGGTCGTAAGGCGGAGTTCTACTGTACTTTAATTGGCTGTTCGTACCAAGAAAAGCGGATCAACTTTGATAACAATAGGCTTTGTTATACAACCTAAAATTGACCATATATAGCTTTTTGAAACAATGGCGGCAACAGCTTCTAAATACTCGCGGGATTTATCGAAAATTTCCGAGAAAATTCAAAGGGCTATTGCCGATCTACAATCTCGAGTGAAAGGAAGAACGAAAAAGTTCATTATAATTCTTCGGGTGAAAGAGTAATAAAAAACCCACGTAAAACGCTGAAGAGGTCGAGCACATCAGATTTTCCTGTTAATGGTGAATTTTCCCTTCCTTGCTTTTGGCCAGGCTTATAGCTTGTTTTCATGCTGATTTAAGCTTATCTGTTGTGTGAGCAAATAAGCTAGAAAGACTCGTTCATTGCAGGGTCAGCGTCATAATGACGACTCGTGATAAGGTCAACTGGCGTGGTTACTGTTTTTACATGGTATTTAATTTTGCTCAATCTCTTTTTCGCGAGCTTTAAATTAATCCTCTCGAAAATGAGTAAGAATAAGGTAGTTTGAGAGCGGAGTTGCGTGGTGCCGTCCTAAGCACTGAAAGAATCAACTTACGAATAGACGCTCGTGTTTCCCTCTTACTAGCCTGCGAGCAAGCTCTCGGGGAAGAGGAGAGGCGGGGAGGGGAGAAGGAGCGAGAGCTTGCAACGATGTCTCAGGAATTTAAATGCCGCCCCCAATACTCCCTGCTGTCCTTGCTGTCAGAATTTGGCCAATCAGCGCAAACCGGAAACGATAGCAAATTTGGCTACTATAGATCTTGGTTTCGGTGCTCCTTGCCGAAGAGATTTACTGTACGTTTTAAGCTTCCCAATACGATAGGCCTCATCTTCTATGTTCATTTTGTCCTTAAGCAGTGATTTAACCTTCTCTTCCGTTTGCACTCAAGTCTCGGCAGAGTTCTCCATTACACCATCAATGCGAATGTTATTTCTGCGGGATTGGTTTTCTATGTAATCCAAACTATTTGTTAGGTCTATCCTGTTGTTCTTTATTCGTGTAATCCTGTCCTGGACACACTCCAAATCATCAAGAATGTCTTCTTGGTATTCGGTAATCTCTTCAACGTCTTTCATCGAGTGTTCCAATGGAAATAGCAGAGGCCGCGTTGTGGTCTCAGTTAATCTAAAATAACAAAGCTCCCTATTAGACATATCCATTTCACATACGGTCTTTGTCACCGAAAATTCCTAATGCGATTGTGGTGAACTAAGAAAACAGTTCGCAGAATTGTACTGAAAAAACGAGTTGAGCTGGGACAACATACAGAGTAATACATGAATAGATGGTAGGCCGTCTGGCTGGTAAGTGATTAATTTGTATTCTGACCCATTTCTTAGTTCAAAGTAAACTATTTGACCAGGATAATTTCGTTTAGCTAAATTGACTCGCATAACATTTTGTGTGACCCCTTGAGGAACCCATTTGTCTCTCTCTCTCTCCTGTGTAGATGCCTCTTTCGCGCTAAAACGGAGACAAATCTCGAGAATTTCCGACTATTCGCTCCTTTTTAGGAAGGAGCTTCTACGGAGGAGAAGTGGGATAAATTTTATCCCACTGTGCCGACTCTAAACTTTCACGAAACGTTTACATTCCTGATGGAAAACGTTTTTTTCCATCAGGAATGTGAACGTCTTAAAGGGGATTTTTGCTCGCTTGCATTATCCTGAAACCCTCGTAGAGAACACCATCAGACATTTTATTGAAACGAACGCTGCTGAGAATGCGTATCCTCAACAACGGGTATCCGACGAACGAGATACTTCCGTCAGAATCGTCTTACTTTTCAGCGAACGCTTCTCAGTTCCAGCCCAGAGCTAGAGATCATAAGTACGTGACGTCACAATAGTAGAAAATCCCCGTCCGCTCCATCCTGGCATAGACCAAGATATTGGCTTCTGATTGAACCGTTTTTGTTAAAGACAATAAGGACAATGAGAGACAAAAATTTCCCCTCTAGGAGGGAACTGAATTTGATCCATGTCCAACGAGTTAATAATTGAAAAATGCACATTTGCAAATACGATGAAGAAAACAAGACGCCTATGGGCTTTTACGCGGGATGAGTTGGTGTATGTTTAGCAGTAAGTACAGGTAGAAACTTATCCTCTCGTCGCGATGGAGCTAATGGAATAGTTTGAGTCACAAAGCGTGATGTCGTTTCGGCATCCCCTTGCGATACCCTACTTATCGTCATACCGGAAATTTTTTTACAATAACGTAATGACCACACACATTCAGGCCTGACTCACGTTTTCTATTCTGGTTGTGTAATGTCAACAAGAGTAAGATTATATTTGAATTGTCCTTGTTTAATCCAGAAAAAGAAAAACAGAAAGAAAAAACAGATAAAAAGCTTTCCTAAATGAAAACTTTTAGTAAAATTTGACAATCAAACGTTTAATTTTTTTATGAAGGGGATTTCCAGTAACGTTTTGGCATCAGTTCGACAAAGTTTGCAGCGCAGGTAATGTTTTGAGCTCAAGCTTGACCTTTGTCTCTCCGCATTGCGGAACACAATCTGGCCAGTCAATACCTAATTTCTTCGCTGTGTAAACTCCAATTTTCCTGTCGAGTACTTCTTAGAACTTGACCTTTCGATTTACCGCTTCAAAAGGGTTAATTGTCTTTCTGAAAACGGCATATTTGAGTATAAAACATGTAAACAATATGGCTGCCAATTTAAAAGAAGCCTTCTTTTGACTTGTGGCTATGTGACGTCACACAGATAGGGATGAGTAAATTTGATGAGTAGATCCCCTGCTACTGACATACGAGCAGATAATGAGTTCTTATTGGGCCGTTTTTGTTAAAGTGCTACTATGACGAAATTCACGTCTTTCTAATCTGAGCCATTTTAAAACATAAACAACTAGTCTGTACGTGAAGAAGAATGCTGTTTACTATTTTCAAATATCTCTTTTTGTTCCAGAGATATTCAAGCCGTTATAAAATATGCAAATTAGCCAAGTGATGACGTCATAAACTCAACCGAATTTTGTTCAAATATTATGAAAATAGATATCTCAGCCAATTTGTATCAGAAATGCTTGTTTTTTTGCAGTGACATTGTTCTAGGTACGCTCCATAATCTGAGCTTATCAGTTTTGTTACCATAGCAAAATACTGGGTTCCAGTCCTCCCTGATACTTAAGGCCTTGCTGGCCATCTTTGGCATTCTATTTTGATATTTGCCAATGGTGCCTTATCTGCATGATCCAGCAAGCGTATAAATATGTTAGGTCGAGTTTGTGGCCTTGTTAAATGTTTTTCAAGCTGAAAATCACTAAAATATTGAAATCAGGTTGGAGGGGACTGTAAAAGAGTGAGTTGCCATGGTAACCGAAATTTTTATAGCCATAGCTGTATTGCCTTCAGAACTATTAGCCTGCCAGGTTTCAATGGTCTCTGCTGTAAATTGACTGAGATAACTCTCTTTATATACTTGATGTTATATTGAGTTGAGAATATGACGTCATCAGTCCTCTCATTTACATATTTGCCACATTTTTCAAACGTGAATATCTCTGGAACTAATGCGGATATTTAGAAACGGTAAACGGCGTTTTTAATCTTTCCTAGAATTCTATGTGATAAACCTTAAAATTCAAGAGGTAAAAATTTGATCATAGTAGCACTTTAAAGACAATGAGTACAAAAGTGGACAAAAATATTCCTTTTAGGAGAAAGCAAAGTTTAATCTAGGCTTAATTAATTTATTCATTGCAATTTGTGACTACGATGAAGAAAAACAAAACGACAACGAGGAATAAGATACCTTGACGCGGTCTTCCCTGAGGGCATCCGAGTAAAAACGACAGGCTGCCCTGAGGGCATTCCGCGTAATAAATACTTCAAAAGATTCAGTTTCTGGTGAAAGACTTGATTGGTTTGGCAACGTGAATCTTCCAATTAAGTTTATTGTCTAATCTAAGTCATAGGCATCTGGTGGACTTGACTTGATTAACTGCATTATCAGTCCTATTTTGATTGCCTGCATCAGACCAATGAAACGACCATACACTCGGTTTTCCCAGGGTGGGGTAACATTCGATGGCGGCAGCGCCAGGTGTAAAACTTATTAAGGTTGTCATTAAAAAGAACAGTGACCATGTCTGGCGAAGGTGCTCACGCATAAATGATTGTGTCGTCAGCATAAATCTGTATTTCACTATCGCAACCATGGGTGATGTCAGGAAGATCGTAACAAAAGAGGAGGGAAAACGAAATGGGGCCTAAAACCGAACCTTACGGAACGCCAAATCTGACGGGAAGGGCGTCGGATTTCACTCCATTCACCATTGTTGAATAAGAACACTTGGTTTTTACCCATCACACAAGTTTAGGAAACTTAAAAGCCTTTAAAACAAGACGCCTATGGGCGTTTATGCGGAATGCGTTGGTGTATGTTTAGCACTAGTGGCCGCATTTATTTCCATTTTACGCCTCGTAGATTTTTAAACCTATCCTCCCTTCTTGAACTAATTGAATAGTTTTAGTCAGAAAGAGGGGGTGATATTGCATTACGCTACTTGAAATCATACCGGAAATGAGTTTTTATGATAACGTAAATAATGACCGAGCCACACAGATACAGACCTTACTCACGTTTACTATTGAATAATAGGCCATATACGAATCAAATCAAAGGTGCAAACGTAAGGATTAAAGCGTCCACATGAACTGCAAGGTATTCTTCTTACATTCAAAGGTTATTTAAAGCATATATTAATTCTTGTATTAGCCTTTCCTTGTGGTTGATATGCAGCGTGACTGAGGTCTCTTTCCTCCTCAAGGTCATATTAATTTTGCTTGTTTCCTTTTTAGTGTGCAAGACAGGCAAAGCAAGGTGAAAATGAAGTTCCCTGCAGTTTTCGTGTTTTGCACCGTGGCTCTGTATGTCATGGGGTGCTGTGTATCAGGTACAATGATTTCTTAAAACATAAATGAAATACATCTTGTTACCTCACTTTATTTTATCTTCGGGTCTTGGATCATTGCGGAGCTGGGAAATGAGTTTTCTGAAGTCTTACCTTGTTTTCAGCATCCGACATTAACCTCAAGGAAGATCCAAGAGGAACAGAATACAACAGACGATATATGGGTAAGCTTATTCAGACTATTTGTTTTCGCTAATCGTAAACAGTTCTCTTTTAGCCTATTGTTTGTCCCTGAAGGTTCCTAGTGGATTCCCTATCTCACTTGTACAGCTTGTAGATTGATAGCTGATGGCTAGGCTGGACCCAGCAGAAGGCATGATATACATTTGAAAATAATACTCCTTAGTTAAAGGAGATGTATGCTCCAGCAACTGTGTAATTTTATCTCCGCCATTAAGAAGTAAATATGAATTTATGACACTGATTCTAAAGAGTAACCTAACCTTTCGAAAATTGTCTTTAAATATGCTAAACATTCGACAAGGGATGCCGTCATTTTTAATCTTGCTAAGCAGCCTGGCCGCTTACCTGTGACGTGACAGAGAGTCATTCCTCTTTTTCCATCTCTTGGCGATCCGTTTGTACAATTTCAAGCTGCACAAAAATACATTTTCACTCAAATGATGATTTTTTGCGATTACTATAGCGGCAGCGCTTTGTGAATCAGTCCTGGGACGTCATGCGTACGTGCGGCCAGGTTACTGAGTTCAAAATGGCGGCGTCCGTATTCGATTTTTTAGCACATTTGAAGACAATTTTTGAACGGCTTGGTACGGTCACTCTTTGGACTCTCTAAACGTGGTAGGAAGTAAATTTTATACATACTATTTAATGGAAGTGATAAAAATTATATGGTGTCTGAAGCATACCTCTCCTTTAACAATCTCCCGCCGGCCTCATGTTGCTATAAAGACGCATGCAGTAGATATCCTTAAAATATAGAAATTAACGTTTGTGATCATAAATTGAGAGTTTCCAAGTATTCTTAAACACGAGCTAAGAGTTGAAAAACACAGTTCACAATTTTGTCTGGAAGAGCTGAACATACTAAATTCTTACTTTGTTTTCAGGTGGCTACATTAAGCCGAAGGCAGATCCCAGAGAAGCAGAATACGTCAGACGAAAGATGGGTAACTGAGCTTATTCAAATTATTTTGCCGGGTTATACACAGTTTTCTATTGAATATTGAAACGAATTCGACGGATAAAGAAATCCTTTTAGCCTACTCTTTTGCGTATTTAATGTTTTAGCGGGAAATATCAATCATTCTAGCTCAGTCAGTCTTCCTGTTCGATGCTTTCGAATTTAGTTAAATTTTTTCTATGGAGTTATGGGTTTATTTGTACCTCTTTCTTGAGGTTCCGTGTCGCTGCATTAGATGGGGAATACGTTTCCACATATTTTTTGGCCACATCTAAAGAGCGGGTTTTTTAGTGGTTTTTCGTATCGGGCTTGGTAAACTTAATTTTTCAAGCTTTTTAAGTTAGACTTAATAGAATATTGTATATTGTAAGAAGTATATTGTTGTTTTCGGATGACTGACTGACCATTCCTCAATAAACTATTTCACATTGAATGGCTCGTGATAGTGTAGTCAAAATTAGTTAGTTCCGTTAAGTATATAATTCAGAGACTCTTGAAACGTAAAAACTCAAGGTATCCTCGGCACTGAAAATCTGTCAGAAATACTATCAAAACCATGGTCTTTGCCATGCAACAGCCAAATACTTCCCGGGTGAGAATTTGCTTCATACGTATATTTTTTTAACTGTATCGCTTAATGAGTGTTGAGTGCCCGGAATTTCGAAGGGCTTCCACTTTTGGCAGCCAGCCCCTAGACTGAACTGGCACAACGCCACGAAAAGAAAATGAAAACAGGCACCCGTCACACTGAAGTGTCAGTGTAAAGAAAAAAAGGGGGAAGTGGAGGGAGAACTAGATGGAGAATGTTTTCGGTACAAAACGCTGGCTGGAAACTCCTCACGCTGTTTAAGCATACGCCACATGAGCGTCACGCCACAACACCTCTACAACCAGCCTCTGGTGTTGCGTTTAAATACATTTATGGAGTAAACATCTATCAATTTATTGACAGTTATAACAACTCTTTCTCTCATGACACTTAATAGTTTTGAATGACACTCTTGGCTCATTTGTTTTTCCTTCAGATTTCCCTGCTGAGCCTGAGGAAGACGACGACGACGGAAAAGTGGAAAGCATCGAGGAAGCGATTGGTAAGTTTGCTCTCGATACTTCTTGAGAAATAGTGAGAGCCTGAGGTGCAGCGGGCGCGCATACATCTCTGGGATCATTCAGGTTGCAAGGCTGTAAACGAGAATGTCTCCCTAACGATCGCATAACTGAACGCGCGCTACTCTAGCCCCAGCTTCTTTCCTGAAGTGAACGATTAGTTTTGTATTGCGAGCGCCCGGGATCACATAAATCACAGGATAAAGTAACTTACCAATTTTACTTGCAAAACGCTCTTAATTTGGGCAAAAACTCATGGACGGAAATTTAATATTGAATATTAGTAGATAGGAATCTCTTTAACGCGAAACTATCTTCCCACAAGATTCCAAAGCAACTATTTTAATATCATGTGTGACTAATTACTCCTCAGTTTTGATGGGAAATTTCAGCGTTAATAATAATTTCACATATGAAATTACGAAATTGCTGTGAAACGTTTTCCACAGTGACTAGATGGCATCCAGGTTCAAAATGTTACAAACAAAGATGTTCATGTTGCTGCGTTTTTTAGAAAGTCACAGTCAAACACATTTTAATGACCTTCAGTGGATTATCCGTCGCATTTTATTCCGATGGTGTTTTCAGTCTATTCACGAATAATCACAAAATCATGTAAACAAGATTTGACAGTTGACTCAACTTTGACACATTTTATAAGAAAACAAGTAGGATTATAAAGGGCTTTTTGTCATTAAATGCAGAAAATTAAGGCTTCCTTTAAATGTATGCTCAAACTTTTCAGTGCTTGGGAGAAGCTTGGGAGAACTTGGACTTGTCGATAGAATAAACAAGCCAAAAACCCCACGATTGTGAGCGTAATTTGTCACCCATGATATTAATAGGCAATCAAATCGTATACTCGAGAAAATTGGGAATAATTTCAATTGGCATCATTTGATTACACATACCTATAACATGCTGTCTTCTAGAAACAAGAAGTGACCTATACGCATTTTGTCAGTTTTCATGCAGTTTTAGTGTGTTTGTATTCTCTTTCAAAGTTATTCGGGCATTGCGTAACTTTTTTTTTCCGGGTAAGAGGTTTACTGCCCCACCCCCCCTCCCCAAATTTCGATGAAGACCTTACGCCTTTTAGAATATATAAAGAAAAAAAAAAACTAAACGAATACATAGCTTATATTTATTCACGCTTAAGAGAAGGGTATTTTGAGCTCAAAATTAGCAAAAAAGTAAATTGTTGAAATATCAATACAGGTCTTTGAGTTCCGTCTTCCCTACTGGTGATCCTTGCACATGGAAAACTGTGTTTCAAGTGTAAGCTTGCTGTTAGCTTAGCTTGCCCTATAAAGCGGTTTTCAATTGAGTGTGGAAAAACGAAACAAAATTAAACACCCTGGCCAATCAAAAAAGATATAAACAACGAGATGAACCAATCAGAAGCAACCAGCCGTGAAGCGCGACAAAATGTGCTTGAGCAAGTCATGATCGATTTTGGTTACAAAGCGTAGTAAAGGCAAAACCAAAAAAAAAAAAAGAATATCTTGCTTTTTTTATATTAAGTTTCGATTTTTCATACTTTTTGCAAGGCAAAGTTGCATGACAGCCTAGGTGGTATGCAGGGATGGAGCTTAACCCGGTTTCATAGCATGAAGCAACAAGGAGTCTTCATACTCCCCTTCTGAATAGGATGCTTGTGTTTCGCAAGGTTACACCTCAGCATTTCGTTAGGTTTTTCTAACAGCTGGTCGGCACTGTTTTCTACACATGGGTGAAGAGAGAAAAGGTAGAGTAAGTTTCTTTTCTTTCTAAAGCCACCGACTGTTGGCTCGAAAGTTCAACACCACATCTACCACTACAATACCACTCCTCTACTTTGGTATTATCTACTAATGACTGAGTAATTCAGTCAATGAGCATTTTATCATATAAGCACATTTAAACTTGTTCACGGTTGATCACGATAGTATCACTACGACAACTAGCTTTGGATTTCGAAAAGAAAACTAGCCGACAATTTGTTCCCTATCATCATTCTGTTTGAATTTAGTTTTTCACTTCTTCATACTTAAATTCCATCTTCTTTACAGACGATCCTCATACAAATAAACTAAGAAATAAATAAATAAATAAATAAATAAATAAACGTTATTGACTTGCACAATTACTGGTAGACCCAGTAGTTTGCATTGTGGGCCAGGAAAAAAAATAATAATACAAGGGAATGGTAAAAAGACCACCATTGTTTCTCTTCTTAGACGTACCTAAAGAGGTTCTCAAGAATTCAAGGGAATTTCCCGCAATGAATTTCCGGACTCATGAAAAAAGTGAGTAGATCATTTAGCGATACATAAAGAAGACAATGAGTTGTCTCCCATTCATCTTTCCCAGGGATACTAAGGCGTGCGCGAAAATCGCCTACAGTGAGTTGTAATTAGTTACAGCGATGTAAGATGACTTTTAAATAAACACAGGTGTGGGAGCCGGGGGTCTGGGTGGTGCCAGCGACCCTAACCCTAACTATATTGTCTACACTCGAAAGCTTTTCAATCTGACTACACATGTTCCAAAAAATTATAACAACGAAGACAGCTGTTGGATTGATGAAAGTATCCAGTACAACAGTACTAAAACCGTTTTCGCTGAAATGGATGGAGCCTTTCATGCCGGGTTGAAAGCTTCTTGAAATGGCTGATCAATTAAGTCACCCGAAAACTGTTTTTACCGATAAGGACACCAAAAAGACCCAACCAGCCTTAACCAACCGAAAATGACTGGTCCCAGCAGAGCACGACCTTAGAATGGCACTTAATAGAGGGCCCTTTTAACTTCAATTTTTTGGACCTCTCTCGTTCTCCACCCACTCCATTCCCCATCAGTCCAAAAAAAGGAGGTGGAGTGGGTAACATGATC
The DNA here is from genome assembly GCF_977016875.1 of Pavona decussata. Taxonomy (NCBI): domain Eukaryota; kingdom Metazoa; phylum Cnidaria; class Anthozoa; order Scleractinia; family Agariciidae; genus Pavona; species Pavona decussata. The sequence continues at coordinate 529,135 of NW_028145561.1, forward strand.
CGATATACCTTTATTCCATTTATTGATAGCGTGTAGTTTCAACCAGCAATAGACCTGAAATGCGGGATATGAGCTATAGTGGGGAAACTGAGGCTTTATTTCCTGTGTGAAATTGTTCAAGGAAGAAACTCAGAGGGTGGGAGCTCGAGGTTTTCGGAATTTTTTCTGTTCCCTCATTTTTCTCGCCAAAACGCTGACAGTCGCAGTCTGGATACAGCTTTGACGATCTTTGACAGTGAACATGTAATTTGTTGATTCAAGGAAGATGTTTACGTTGTTGAGACTCACTTTGGCAAACGTCGTTTGAAAAGTCTAATTTATTTCCAAGATTTATGCCTTTACAAATTTCTTTCGAAATATCAACTTTTGGCATTTGATTTCAACAAAAACACTAAGTTATTGCGTGTTTGCCTACGCAATAAGATAGCTTTTGCATATTCTCTCCAAATAGGAACCATCGCTTATGTGAAGGTTGTGGCATTGACGGGTAACGACGAGCTACGTCTTGGTGAAGGTCAAAGGCCTCGCTGGGGTGCAAATTCACAACTGGAGATCGTTCTGAACAATGGCTTGAAGTATCGAGCAGAGATGAAATACCACAAGTATCCAGGTCAGCGATACGAAATAGAATTGAACGCCCACAGGGATTTTACACCACCGCTCGTCTGCACTCATAAAGACATAAAGGAAGTTTATCTCATGGCTCAAGGCAGTGATGCATGGTACGTTGCATCAATCGACACCTACACCGCGGGAACGAATAAAATGTACACTCATCTGACCACTGATCCGGGCTTCAGTATGTGGGTGGACGGCAATGAGGAACATCTTTACCCATACAATTCCAAAAAGCACCTCCTTACTAATGCTGTCGCAGGATCCTGTATCTCGTACATACGTGTCGATGCAATGACGGGAGACAAGTATGGAGCAAGTTTCTCACAAAAGTACAGGAAGAATCACTTGATAGTTCTCATTTTACCAGATAACAAAAACCTTCAGGCAGAACTTGAGGGACCTATGATACAACACCAACCTTATATACGAGAGTTACACTTTGCAAGCCGGTTTCACACTACACAGTGCGTGTCGTTATCCGACATTAAGGAAATTCACCTACAAACTCAAAAGGGAGGAAATGACGGTTGGTACATAGCGTCCATTCGCACTTCTGCCAAAACTGGTGATAAGCAGTACCAGGATCTGACAAGTGATCCACACCTCAACAAGTGGCTTCAAGCTAAAGAAGAGTACAAGTATACTTACAATGCGAGAGACATCACACTAACATTCGTAGCTCAAGAAACCCTCAATTGTGAATACGGCAATCCAACTTGTAAATGCAGTGCATTTGCAAAGGTTTGTACCTTTAACCTTGAAATTGACGAAATTCGAACCTTCACCAGCTATCAAAAGTTATTTGTGCATGAACCTACAGGAATTGCTTTGCGAGGATCCCAGGGAATGATCTATTATTTCGGTGACGATGGGACACCCATGCCATTGCAAGCCAATAAAACATGTTCAACTCGCGACAGCACCAAATGCACCTATCCCCAGTTTGTAGATGGTAAAACGTATCGTATGGCTATAGCGGTCAATGGACAGATTCCTGGACCTACCTTGATAGTTCACGAGGGGCAAACTGTTGTAGTTCACGTTCACAACAAACTTACCACTGAAGGTATTTCAATTCACTGGCATGGAATGCACCAGAGAGGAACACCTTGGATGGATGGTGTAGGGCAGGTGACTCAATGTCAGATAGGGCCTTCATCGAGCTTTTCATACGTGTACACCGCTAGTCCTTCTGGGACGTTTTGGTACCATTCTCACAGCGGTGCTCAAAGAACAGATGGCTTCTTCGGTGCACTTGTAGTTAAAGAAACCCCAGCAAGAATGAACCAAATCCGAAATGAACTTCGTGAGCACGGTAAATTTAAAGACCTTCCATCTAAGCACACCTTGACGCTTCTAGACTGGCAATATGAGGCATCCTTGGACCTGTTCACCCAGATCGCTGCTAACTTGGGCTTTTATCCCGACAAACCGCTTGGCGAGGTGCCTACTCCAGCTTATAAAAAGTATAATACCACTCGTAGTTTTGAAGGAGGAGGGGTTGGGCCTGTCCCGTATTTTTCTGGAATTATAAATGGAAAAGGCAGGCATCCCCATGTTCCATACACCAAGACAAGACTGAGTATATTTACTGTTGAGGCCGGTAAGAGATATCGCTTTCGGTTAATTGGAGCCCAAAATCTGTATGCTTACAGATTCTCCATTGATGGCCATAAACTGACTGTGGTAGGCACTGACGGCTATTGGATTCAGCCTGTAGGAGACGTTGACTATATCATCATCCATTCCGGTGAAAGGTATGACTTTCTACTTAGCGCAACAAATAGATTAGGCCTGAAAGACTACTGGATGCGTGCAGAGACTCTGGAGATTGATCAAAGTGGAACCGGGCCACCCTACCAGTCCTTAGGACATGTGGCAGAGGCTATTTTGCACTACAAACAGAATGGGGACTCGAATGATCCGGATGTTAATGTACCGTCGACAAAATATCAAGAAATCAAAGATAAGTCTCTTCCCATACAGTGCAACCGCAACGACCCGTGCAAAGCAGTGAACTGTCCATTTAAGAACTTTCATCGATCATATTATATTACCTGTATTAATGTTCACAGCCTACGTTTACTTGAGCCAACTCCACCTGATGAGCTTCCAAATGCAAACCCTAAATGGTATTGCAAAGATTGCAGACATTTCATCAACTTCAATTTTGAGGGTGACTCCCAAACTAGCTCAGTGAATGGGCGTAATTTCATCCTGCCATCCTTTCCTCCCCAAACTCAAAATCAAGAGTTTTACAAAAAGGACACAATTTGTGACCTTAAGAGCGACTGCAATCCATCGACACCCGAGTGCTCATGTGTCCATGTCATAGACATTCCATATCGGGAAACTATTCAAATGGTGTTTTCAGCAATTGGTGTTTTCAACAATGCTCATCCAATTCATTTTCATGGCCACACGTTTCATGTTGTTCACATTGGATATCCAAAATATAACCAAACAACTGGTTTTATTGGAGAACACAACCGTGATATACACTGCGATGATATCCACTGTACTAAACCGTGTTGCAACAAGAAGAGATGTACCAGACCAAGCTGGAGAGAATCAAGGAATTTTTCTATTGATAGCCATACAATCAGAAAGGACACAGTCATGGTCCCTGCTGGGGGATACGTTGTCATCAATTTCCTGTCCGATAATCCTGGCTACTGGTTTCTTCACTGCCACATAGAGGTGCACCAACTCGAGGGAATGGCACTAATTGTCAATGAGGCTCATGAGAAGCAAAGCAAACCACCCAAAGGGATGAACAAGTGTGGAGACGTGGAGATAAGTGTCCCAATTTATCATCATTTTCAATCACAGAGCTACAGAATGAACTATTAACTGAACAAGGAAACTCATAGCAGTCTCAGCAACTCCACAAAACTAATAATTGGAAAACACTCTGTGACAACGTATGCTAAAAGCCGTACTTCTCTAGCTCTATAGTAACACAGAACTAGCACAAGCCGTTGATTTAATGATTGCGCGAGCACAGAGAATTAGATCTTGATAATCAAGGTAAAAAATTGATTTTTCTCGCAGTGTTCTTTAAAAGAAATAAAAAACTTTCCTGTGTTTTTTTTTTATGAAGTCATAGAGACACTCGTGAAAGTTTGGCAGAACATGAAAAAGCTCTGAAAACGCTCACGTACTTTCGGCTCGTTGGAACATGTTTTCTGTTTCTTAAAACTGATTAATCTGATTGGAATTATTCGCTTGTGAACTGTATTGGCGCTTTTTTTGTAACCAAAACCTAGGGTTAGGTGACGTATGTATGCAGGTTAGCTGACGTATGTATACAGTAAGCTTGCAAAACACTTTTTTAGATGTTTCGGACCAATTTTATAGACTAAGTAATGTCAAGTGAAGGCGTGAATTTTATGATAGTGTGAAACATGCCCTCAGGTGTTTCGTGCCATTTTAGTCGTCTAGAGAAAAGAATAATAAACGGTAAAGACCAGAACGTAATACCACTTCTGAGTGTCATTGCAGGGGTTGCAAAAGGCGATTTTTCTCAGTAATGTAAGAAGGGTGTCATCGATGCAATACCTGAAGGCAGAATGTTTGGAGGCTTTAATTTATTAGGGCATGGGAAGGGACAAAAACCTGTTGGTGTGTCTCACTTCAAAATATATCGAGCTTCTCTTCATGGGGAAACATTTCATTGCACCCACCTTCTTTAAAACATACAGATGTTAGCCGCTCCCTTCAGTGTTCCGACTAAGGCTTCCTTAGAATCTGATGTCCCCCTTTCTAGCTCCAACCTCCCCCCCCCCCAAAAAAAAAAGACAAAAAAAAAACAAAACAAAAATGAACGACCCTCCTCTATGCCGTAGTAAATGAAGCCCCTCCCCCTCCCCAATAACCAAAAGATGGAGGTGTTACATCTGTTCACTATTGTTCCTTCTGTTTTCTTTGGAAAATGTTATACATGGTATGAAAATGACAATCACCAAGAGCCATAGTATTGGTTATAGAGTGGCATTGATGAGAAGACACTTGTAAGATTTTTTATGGATTCAATATTTTTAAAAACCGCAATGACATTTGATACTTAGTATTTTGTATGCAGTATTTTGTAAAAGTCGTTGGAAGTTATTATTAATTTTTATTCATAGTTCATTAGCATCCCTGTTGACGTCACTAAGCATTAAACAAAGCAGACTTAATTAGAAGTGTCAGTTGCAGCGAATGTTGGCTAATGATAGACAAAGCACCGCACGCATCACTCCCCTCTGCTGGTTCTACGTGTAACTCTTATAGCGTACCCTCATGAGTTTTGCTTGTCAGGGAGGGTCGCTACCCAATACTTAATGCTAATGAGTAAGCAGGGAGGATAGTGTACAACTTATCTTCATTTTCCAGAAAGTGGGTACAGAAATTAAGCACATTTTGCGACTTTCTTGGCGGAAGGAATATGCTAGTCATTAAAAAGACTACAGTTACGGTTTATCACAAGAAAGTGAGGTCAAGGAATAGTATGGAAGAGAAAAGAGGGGCTTTGTTTTGGAATTAGACATGGCATTGACATCTGCATGAAATGAAACATGACTATTATTAACGGGGCCAATGCATCTTAAATCTCAACCAAAACCCGGTCTTTTAGCCCTCAAGTCCAGCTTTCTACAACAGAATCGGCTTAATCAGAGCAAGAAAGCGTTCTAAATATATTGATTTCTTATCTTCATTCTAGATTCATACTGCAACGCGAATCACGGCGATCGAACATCTGGAAATTATTTATGACAATTTCGAGCAGAAATCCCACGAAAAATGCCACTCCAGGAGTAATCGATCACTAGCCTAACACCGCTACAATTATAAGGGCGAAAAATAATTGAATTGCTTTTCAAACTCACGTTTTTTTGAAGAAAAAATCCTTGTTGAGACTTGCTCTTGCTCGCCATGTTGAAATCAACTGTTGAACGAGTGAGGTTGTAGCGCTGTTTTCAACAAGAAAAAATACTAAGCCCTTGGCCGGGTCTAAAATTCCCCATAATTTCACCTTGCCAGACTAGAAATCACCCCTAAGATCTACTTTCTATGGCCAAAGACTGTTACCCCCTGAAGAAAAGCTCTCAATATCAACCCTGCCAGTTTATGCCCAGCTAAGCTTACCCATTTACCTCTCAAACGAAAAGAAAAAAAAAATAATGATAATGATAATAATAATAATAATAATAATAATAATAATAATAATAACAATAATAATAATAATAATAATAATAATAATAATAATAATAATAATAATAATGAATACTGCAGGAGGGATATTGGACGAGGCAGAAGCTGCTTCTCGTAAGACTTTTTCCTTCACTAAAAGTAAAGTAAAGTAAAGTTTTACTTTTGAGAGAGAATGGAGCTGAGCGAGCTAAACAAATTATGCAAACTTTTCTATTTGTAATGGCATACTCAATGTGGCATGTATGTAAAAAAAAAAAAAAAAATAGGTTACCGAGAAGAATCGGTTTCCTGCAGCTTTAATTTCCGGTTCGCGCGATGTGCTGCATTTCCACTTCCGGTGTTCTGAGCGCGTGACTTTTGATTAAAATTTTAATTCATTCAGCTGACGCGTAATCTTTAGTTATGGCGCGGGTGGATTACGCGCGCGCACGAGGCTAGAAACCCTTTCGAGCCTCCTAAAGGTGACTCCATGCAGTTATTTGGCGCGCGGCGACTGAGTACTAGCATGGTGCGAGCGCGTGCATTTTTCTAACTAATACGAGAATTTTCATTATGCTGGCGCGCGAAACAAGACCAGTCTTAGGCTGAAAAGAAAGGCTTTTTTAACAAGTTTTCCACGGTGAATATTTCTAAAAATTGGCTCAATGTTAGGATTTAGCTGGTATCTTTAATCCAAAATATCTTAGGGAGAATTACACATGGACAGCTGCAATACATTGCAAAAACGAAAATTGCAGAAATTGGCCAAACGTATGTACAGAATTTGTTTTGACTTTACGAGGAGATACTTTGGAGTTTCTCTCTTCTTTACACAAAAACTAGCGAAATTAGGACAAACCCGTTTTGAAACTAGCTAGTGGTGAAGGAATCAACAGATGCATCATCCGCTGATTACTATGGAAACGGGGTTTACCAGTTGTAACGGTAGCAAAGCACAATGTCTTAGTTACTCGAAACTATGTTTGAACCCAGGTATTTTTACAGGGTTTGAAGAACCACAACATTAAGAAAAATATGTATCACTAGCAGCGAAAACTTAAGAAATGGTATAAAGCCACCTCAAGCTGTGATTCTGTCGCTGTATTTAAACGCACAAAAAGAGCCAACCCACTACTGAACTTTTTTCACCACTACTTTAGGTGATTTATTGTATTTGTGATATCATGATTTTTATTGCAATCATTTAATAGTCTTACTTGTAGATAATTATAATTGAAGCTACTATTTCAATTGTCAGGAAAGAGCCTCTTTGGAGTGTGCTAATAATCTTCCTATTGTGGGGACTAACTCAACTACCATACTGTCGCTATGGAAAGTCTGGAATTCTTAACTTCTACAGAAAAGTTGTTTCCACCATCTTTTGCTATTCGAAAGCTTTTCAAGTCCAGTGATTTGAAGAGAAAAAGGCCCAAAACTCAAACGGTGTACAGCTGTGTATACTGAAGACTGTCGATAGTATACACATGTAAGATACAAGATACAAAAAGACACAAAATGTGACATTGATACTATTACATTCAAATTTTGTAGAAGTTATAAGGTCATGATTATCAGCACTGTATTTTCTTTTTTTCTCCGAGTCTCTTATGCGTGGTTGGGGACTGGCACTAGTTACGTGCGCGTGATGGTGATTTTTAAAATCCTTATGTTCACTTTTTCACATTTCACCAACCAGCGGCACGAAACATAGCAAAACATAGTATGAAAAAATGCCATCCGTAAAAATCCTTAACAACAGCTCTGGATCTGTAGCTTAGTGAGCTCTCCTTAAGTATTGTCAAGTATATGTAGCTTAAGGTCTTACAAAATGTCGGATTATAGAATATTTGATCAATTAATCGCACGCATCCTAAGCCTACAGCTTCTCATTACAGAGGTGTAGAATATGGAAGAACTCAGGTCATTTTATACGGTTTTACAATAGGACCAATTTATTCGTCACATTATGTTATATATTTTCGTGATCAAGAAATGCGTTTCATTCCAAGAAAAAGGAGACGAAAAGCCGCAGTAAATCATGCCTATTTGATAACCATTACAAACGATAAGCAATATACTTTGTCTTTTCATGGAATGCTATCGATCGCGGAAGTGATCTTAACAAATTACCTTCACACCAAAGAACAATACTGGGTGCCCCTGAGAAAACTCATTATCATCCTATGAAAATTATTTAGTTTACCAGCTGTCTTTTCCAGACAAAGAAACACACGTTAAGAAACGTGGTCAGCGGTGTCAATAGAATTGCTGCAATAACACTGTAAATAGAACGTATTAAATCTATACTAGCACGAAACTGAAAAGTCGCAAAGAGATCGCGCAGATGAACTGGAAGACATACTGATATAGCAAATTCTCTGCTTTTCGAGAGACGCCGTCCCACATCATCCGCACGCCCCGGGCAGGGTGGGGTTATTGGCCAGTCGTGACGTACAATCTAGTGCAGCCCATTAAGGGGAAACTGTTCATTTTCTTGGTCACTATCTGATGCCTCACTTGCTCGGGACGGGCTTGATTGTCTTCTGCTGTTACGATTCTGCAAAATAAAACAA